>NC_135988.1:13466784-13524284 GCF_053455715.1 Rhinoraja longicauda
GAGAGGGTCTGTCAGTCCGTGTGTGTGTGTCTGTGTGTGTTATTGTGTGTGTGTGCGTGTTAGTGTGTGTGTATGTGTTAGTGTGTGTGTTATTGTGTGTGTGTGTGTGTGTGTGTGTTAGTGTGGGTGTGTGTGTTATTGTGTGTGTGTGTATGTGTTAGTGTGTGTTGTGTGAGTGTGAATGTGTGCACGTAGTGATTAACTGTGTTTGTGAATAAATGAGAGTAGTTGTATGTGGCGTGTGTGTATGTTTGTGTGTGTGTGTGTGTGTGAGAGAGAGAGAGACAACTTTATATCTTCACGCTACAGGTGTAAATCGCGTTGCAATAACTACTTAGTGTCAGAGTTGAGAGCTCATGAAGCCGCTGTTCTTCCCCGTTTCCCTTCTCCGGCGTCATTACTCGCCGGGGCTTGAACCGAGTCGGACAACTCGGCCGCAGTGGGAACTTTTTTGTTTCCTGCACCGTCGGATTCTGACATTTACTGAGCCGCCTCCCAACCCCAAGCCCGGCAGAAGGAGGTGTCCTTTAACTGTGGGAACTGGGAATGTGAAGGAATCTCTCCGGTTGACTCCGATAACTGGACCAAGTAAACCGAAATTTCTCGCAATCCGCCCACAGCCATGGGCGAGAACAATATTACATCCCGTGTACACATTATTTGTTAAAGATAGTATCCAATTCGATGAGTTCTGGCGAAGGGCCTTCGACGTGAAACGTTAACTCCGTTTCCTTTTTAGTTTTTCATTTAGTTTTATAATTTATTGTACGTGTACAGTAAAAAAAGCTTTTTGTTGCGTGTAATCCATTCAGTGGGAAGACTAGACATAATTACAATCGAGCCGTCCGCAGTGTACAGATACAAGATGAATGGAATAACGTTTAATGCAAGATTAAGTCCGGCAAAAGTCCTATTAAAGATAGTCCGAGGGTCTCAAATGAGGTAGATGGTAAATCAGGAGCGCTCTCTAGTTGTCCCCCCTGCCCCACCCCCCCCCCCCCACCCCCACAGATACGGTGTAACCTCCAAGTGGCTCCAAGATCCTCTGTAGATTTACCCATTTTCATCCAATTTACAAACCAATATTTTTTTAGGGGAAGGAGGATTTTGAGGGCGATTTTGCCCAACTGTACCCATTACTCTAGTTGGAAGTCAAGCCAACATAGAACATGGAAAAAATGCATGGACAGGAACATACCCTTTGGCCCACAATGTCTGTGCCAAGCATAATGCCAAGATAAACTAGTTTTATCTGCCTGCAAATCAGCAATACATTTTTTTGTTGTTGCTGCAAACCAAAACTATCATACAATTGCAGAATAAAACTCTAGTCACTATTATTTACAATCACATGGCGGCACAGAGGCCGTAGTGGTAGAGCTGCTGTCTCAATAGACAATAGGTGCAGGAGGAGGCCATTCGGCCCTTCGAGCCAGCACCACCATTCAATGTGATCATGGCTGATCATTCTCAATCAGTACCCCGTTCCTGCCTTCTCCCCATGCCCCCTGACTCCGCTATCCTTAAGAGCTCTATCTAGCTCTCTCTTGAATGCATTCAGAGAATTGGCCTCCACTGCCTTCTGAGGCAGAGAATTCCACAGATTCACAACTCTCTGACTGAAAAAGTTTCTTCTCATCTCCGTTCTAAATGGCCTACCCCTTATTCTTAAACTGTGGCCCCTGGTTCTGGACTCCCCAACATTGGGAACATGTTTCCTGCCTCTAACGTGTCCAACCCCTTAATAATCTTATATGTTTCGATAAGATCCCCTCTCATCCTTCTAAATTCCAGTGTATACAAGCCTAGTCGCTCCAGTCTTCCAAGTCCAGTCTCGCAGCGCCAGAGACCCGGGTTCAATCCTGACCTCGGCCGCTGTCGTCCATATGGAGTTTGCACGTTCTCCCTGTTGTGACCGCGTGGGGTTTCTTCCGGGGCGCTCCGGTTTCCTCCCACATCCGAAAGACGTACGGGTTTCGTAGACTAATTGGGCCACTGTAAATTGTCCCTGGTGTGCAGGGAGTGGATGCGAAAGTGGATGTAGAAACAAGGAACTGCAGGCGCTGGTTTATGACAAGGATAGACACAAAGTGCTGGAGTAACTCAACGGGTCAGGCTGCATCTCTGGAGAAAAGGAATAGGTGATGTTTCGGGTAAAGACCGTTCTCGGTCTGAAGAAGGGTCTCGACCCGAAACGTCACCCATTCCTTCTCTCCAGAGATGCTGCCTGTCCCGCTGAGTTACTCCAGCTTTTTGTGTCTTCCTTCAACATAACATTTGAGAATCTCTCACGGGGTTTACACGGCCCAGTTGTAGCGGTATATTTGTGCTAGGTTGTAATCGTGTATTGTCTTTCTGTTGACTGGTCAGCACGCAACAAAAGCTTTCCCCTGTACCTCGGGACACGTGACAATAAACAAAACTCAACTCAATTCCGTCTTTCTCCACCAGTGTTTATTTTTTTCTCCCCCCTAAAGAATTAAAAATAGGATTTCGTTAACACGACAGGTCAGGGTGAAATTAACCGCTAAACTTCTACAAAATTACTCTTTCAGGAGCCGGGCAACGACAAGACGAACAACGGGACACATTACAAACTACAGTTGCTTTACAGCAATGGTGAGTCTCACGGAAATCTTGCTGTTTACGGGGAGAGGTGGGGAAGGAGGGGTGGAGGGGGGGGGGGGGTGCGGTAGAGAAAGGGGAGGGGTGGGGAGGGGGAGGTTGAGAAAGGGGAGGGGTGGGTCGGTTAGAGAAAGAAGTCTCCCGGCTTTCTCGGCTTCTCTGAGACTGCATGGTGCAACATTGCAAAACGTCCCATCTGATCTCTTTTTGTTCCTCCTTCGGTGCAGTCTTGTATCTGCGGAATTCTCTGCCTCAGAAGGCAGTGGAGGCCAATTCTCTGAATGCATTCAAGAGAGAGCTGGATAGAGCTCTTAAGGATAGCGGAGTCAGGGGGTATGGGGAGAAGGCAGGAACGGGGTACTGATTGAGAATGATCAGCCATGATCACATTGAATGGTGGTGCTGGCTAGAAGGGCCGAATGGCCTCCTCCTGCACCTATTGTCTATTGTATTGGGAGGTTCAGACCGTATCGGAGTGCACCGGACTGTGCGCCGACCGTTCAGCCACCTCCACTCTCTCTCAGTCTGAAGAAGGGTCTCGACCCGAAACGTCACCCATTCCTTCTCTCCTGAGATGCTGCCTGACCTGCTGAGTTACTCCAGCATTTTGTGAATAAATACCTTCGTTTTGCACCAGCATCTACAGTTATTTTCTTATATATCCACTCTCTCTCATCTCCACTGATCCGAGTTCGATTCTGACCTCCGGTGCTGTCTGTGTGGAGTCTGCACGTTCTTCCCCGCGACCCTCCGGATGCTCCGGTTTCCTCCCAAATCAACGTGGAGGCCAATTCAATGGATATTTTTTTTATTTAAAGGCAGAGATTGACAGAATCTTGACGAGTAAGGTCACGGGGAGAAGGTGGGAGAATGGGGTTGAGAGGGAAAGATAGACCAGCCGTGCTTTGAATGGCGGAGTAGACTCGATGGGCCGAATGGCCTAATTCTGCTACTATAATTTATGAATTTACGAGGCAATGGAACTTGTGGGGCTGAGGTGTTGATGGTCCTTTGTTTCCATCTCCCCTGCGAATGGAGGGAGAGGGTTAGCGGTCAGGCTGTGCTTGGAACTTGGAGTCCAATAACAGCCTCCAAACGTCCGGGCAGGAAGCTGACGACGGCCTGACCAGTCCACTCTCAGTGGGAAGACAGACCAAGATTAAGATCGGTCTCAGTAAGGTGACCTAGTCAAAGATTCCACTATAAATCATATTATTTTTAGAAACGAACTACGTTTTCCGCCAATATCACAACTTTAAACCGGCTCCCTAAATGTTTTCATAGAACCATTACTTTTTTTTCTTCAATAGAACGGAGGGCCTTTGGTTTATTCAGTTTAGTTTTAGAGATGCAGCGGGGAAACAGGCCCTTCGGCCCACCTAGTCCGCGCCGCCCCAGCGATCCGCGCGCATTAACACCATCCTACACCCACCGGGGACAGTTTACAGCTTCACCGAAGCCAAATTAACCTCCAAACCTGCACGTCTTTGGTATGTGGGAGGTACCCGGAGAAAAACCCAGGCGGTCACGGGGAGAACGTACAAACCACATACAGGCAGATCGAACCCTTGGTCTCTGGCGCTGGAAGGCAGCAACTCTACCGCTGCGCCACCGTGCGTAAAACAGCACTGTGTGTAGAATACCAGAGGGTAGGTTGCAGGCACAAACCGGGGGGAGGGGGGTTTGTCAGCTGTGTGGGGGTTATGGGGGCTCTATACGGAATAAATAGGAGCAGGCCAAGAGAAAAACTAAAGGGACGCGAATTTGCAATAATTGACCCGTTTCGAGAGGAATGGGGGAACAGAGAGTGGAGACAGAGATTGGGGAGGGGGAGAGGGGGAGGTGGGGGGAGGGGGAGAGAGGGAGAGGGAGAGAGGGGGGAGGGGGAGAGAGGGGGGGAGGGGGAGAGGGGGAGAGAGGGGGGGGGGGAGAGGGGGAGAGGGAGAGAGGGGGGAGAGGGAGAGAGGGGGAGAGGGGGAGAGGTGGGGAGGGGAGGTGGAGAGGTGGAGAGGGGGAGAGGGGGAGAGGGGGAGAGGAGAGGGGGGGAGGTGGGGAGGTGGGGAGGGGAGGTGGAGAGGGAGAGGGGAGAGGGGGGGAGGTGGTGGGAGGGGAGGTGGAGAGGGAGAGGGGGAGAGGGGAGGTGGGGAGGGGGCGGTAGAACCCACTTCCCCGTTGGAGACCCTCTCTCCTTTTAAACAGTAACCCGGGTGTGGTATTGAGGAACCGTGATCCGCGGGGAAACCGACCAAATGCGGGAAGGTTAATGTAACTCAGTGACTCTCATTCCACCGACACAGAGGCAATGGGCCGACTGGCCTCATTTTGAATCGCATGTTTTAGTTTCAGTTTAGTGAGAGAGCATGAAAAAGTCTCTTCGGGCCGCCGACCCGTATGTTATCTCATATTTCCATCCACTCCTTGCACACTAGGTATAACATGTGCAGGAAGGAACTGCAGATGGTGGTTCAAACCGAAGATAGACACTAGAAGCTGGAATCTGAAGAAAGGTCTCGACCCAAAACGTCACCCATTCCTTCTCTCCCGAGACCCGTTGAGTTACTCCAGCATTTTTGTGTCTTTCTCCTGTTTCCAGTTTTCACTCTCCCGCTTCTATCTGCTTTTTGATTCATTAGATTGTTGCAGGATATAGAAATGGAAAGAAGGTGGGACTGTCATATGTTGAAAGACTGGAGCGACTAGGCTTGTATACACTGGAATTTAGAAGGATGAGAGGAGATCTTATCGAAACGTATAAGATTATTAAGGGGTTGGACACGTTAGAGGCGGGAAACATGTTCCAATGTTGGGGGAGTCCAGAACAAGGGGCCACAGTTTAAGAATAAGGGGTAGGCCATTTAGAACTGAGATGAGGAAAAACTTTTTCAGTCAGAGAGTTGTGAATCTGTGGAATTCTCTGCCTCAGAAGGCAGTGGAGGCCAATTCTCTGGATGCATCCAAGAGAGAGCTAGATAGAGCTCTTAAGGATAGCGGAGTCAGGGGGTATGGGGAGAAGGCAGGAATGGGGTACTGATTGAGAATGATCAGCCATGATCACATTGAATGGCGGTGCTGGCTCGAAGGGCCGAATGGCCTCCTCCTGCACCTATTTCTATTGTCTACAAGGCCTTTGGCCACCGAGTCCACGTGGACTATTGTTCAACCGTTCACACTAGTTCTATGTGATCGCACTTGCTCATCTACTCCCCTCCACGCAAAAGGACAATTCACAGAGGCCAATTAACCTACAAACCCGCGCGCCTTTGGGACGTGGGGGGAGACTCGAGCACCCGGAGGAAACACGCGCGGTCACAGGGAGAACTTGCAAACTCCACGCAGACAGCACCCGAGCTCAGGATGGAACCCGTGTCTCTGGCACAGTGAGGCGTGAAATCCACTGTTGCACCGCCCACGAGTGCATTCAATTGCTGATTTCAGTAAACTCTTTCTTACCCAAGATCACCCCACAGGACTTGGGGGTGGCACGTAGAACTTGTGGCGCAGCGGTAGAGTTGCTGCCTTACAGCGCCAGAGACCCGGGTGCGATCCTGACTACGGGTGTTTGTCTGTACGGAGTTTGTACGTTCTCCCCGTGACCTGCCTGGGGTTTCTCCGGCTTTCTCCCACCCTCGAAAGACGTGCAGGTTTGTAAACCAGCGTCTGCAGTTATTTCCTACAGATTTGTAGGTTAATTGGATTGGTAAAATTGTCAATTAACGCCGGTGTGTGTGTAGGATAGTGCGGGGATCGGTGGGCCGAAGGGCCTGTTTCCGCGCTAATTCCCTAAAAAAAACGAAAACTAAGCTAGGTCTACTAAGCATGAGACTGGCCCTAAATGTTAAATATTGCAGTCTATTCCCGTCTATTCAGGGGAATGCCGCTAGTTATTTCATATTTCAGATATGAAATATCTGTTATCTTTACCGCCCTTCATTTTCTTGTTCAAGGGACACCACGCTAACTTGTTGCTAACTTGTACTTTTGCACAGGTGTGCGGACGGAGCAGGACCTATACGTGCGACTCATCGATTCCGTGACTAAACAGGTATGAAATTATTTTTTTGTTTTCCTCCTGAATAGGGAAACATAGAAACATTGGAAAATAGGTGCAGGAGTAGGTCATTGGGGCCTTCGAGTCAATGTGATCAATAGACAATAGACAATAGACAATAGGTGCAGGAGTAGGCTATTCGGCCCTTCGAGCCAGCACCGCCATTCAATGTGATCATGGCTGATCATCCAAAATCACTACCCCGTTCCTGCTTTCTCCCCATATCCCTTGATTCCCTTAGCCCTAAGAGCTATATCTAACTCTCTCTTGAATCCATCCAGTGAATTGGCCTCCACTGCCTTCTGTAGCAGAGAATTCCACAGATTCACAACTCTCTGGGTGAAAAAGTTTTTCCTCACCTCAGTCCTAAATGGCCTACCCCTTATTCTTAAACTGTGACCCTCGGGTTCTGGACTCCCCCAATGTTGCAGGCAATCTTGTCAAACGTTTCCACTGTCAATGTTCTGAAATAGAATAGATCGGGTAAAGGCAGAGTGTGTAGGATGGAACTGCAGATGCTGGTTTAAACTGAAGATAGATACAAAAAGCTGGAGTAACTCAGCGGGTCTGTCGGCATCTCTGGATAAAAGAAATAGGTGACGTTTCGGGTCTGGACCCTTCTTCAGACCCATTTCGGTTCGAGACCCTTCCTCCGATCAAAGTCTCTTGCCCAGAGTAGGGGAATCGAGAACCAGAGGACATAGGTTTAAGGTGAAGGGGTAAAGATTTAATAGGAATCCGAGGGGTAACTTTTTCACACAAAGGGTGGTGGGTGTATTGAACTAACTACCGGGGGAGGTAGTGAGGCAGGGATTATTGCAGCATTTAAGAAACATTTGGACATGTACATGGATAGAACAGGTAAGGGCCAAAGACAGACAGGTGGGACTCGTCATAGAGTCATACAGCATGAAAACAGGCTCTTCGGCCCAACTTGCCCACACATATCCCAGCTAGACTAGTCCCACCTGCCTGCATTTGCCTCATATCCCTCTGAACCTGTCCTATCCATGTACCTGTGCAGATGGGACTTGTTGGTCGGTGTGGGGAAGTTGGGCCAAAGGTACTTTTTCCACACTCTATGACTCTGTGACTCTAATCGAGAGGGATGGATTGGCTGCAGCTAATCCAGGTGTAATCACACTCTTGAAAAACGCAGGGTGCCATTACATAATGTCGGCAGCAGATGCTGTTCATTACAAGCAGAGGATTTTAACATAATTATTGAAACAACTGTTTGCAAAGGAGATACTCCATCTTGTGATCTTCAACTAGATACGTTAGATAGAACTCTAGGGGCTAGCGGAATCAAGGGATATGGGGAGAAGGCAGGCACAGGTTACTGATTGTGGACGATCAGCCATGATCACAATGAATGGCGGTGCTGGATCGAAGGGCCAAATGGCCTTCTCCTGCACCTATTTTCTATGTTTCTATGTCAACTGAAGTTCTATTTAAATTTCAAATATGATTTAATTTAAAATTAAATAAAATAACGTTTTCTATTTTTATGATGCATTACAACCTGTAAATCTCTAATTCCCAGCTTCAAATTTCACTCTTCTTTCCTTCTCTGACACCCTTTTTGTCTCTATTTCACCTCAGCTGTTGTCATTTATGCCACCCATCTGCCAAATCAGCCCTCCTCTCACCAGTATCCACCTATCACTTTGAAACAAGGAACTGCAAATTCTGGTTCACATAAAAAAGGCACAAAGTGCTGGAGTATCTCAACGGGTCAGGCAGCAGCTCTGGGGAACATGAGTAGGTGACGTTTCGGATCAGTCTGAAGAGCAGTCCCAACGACCAAAAAAGTCATCTATTCTTGTTCTTCACAGCTGCTGCCTGGCCCGTTGAGTTACTCCAGCACCATCTTTATTTTCCCATCTATCACTGGCCAGGCTTTGTCTTGCCTCCACCTCTCTTTTCCAGCTTTCTCTCCCCCCCCCCCCCCCCCCAACTCCAATCAAGTCTGAAGAAGGGTCCTGATCTGAAGCATTGTAATTCCATTGCCTCCATCTTATCGAAACATATAAGATTATTAAGGGGTTGGACACGTTAGAGGCAGAAAACATGTTCCCAATGTTATGGGGGGTCCAGAACCAGGGGCCATAGTTTAAGAATAAGGGGTAGGCAATTTAGAATGGAGATGAGGAAAAACCGTTTTCAGTCAGAGAGTTGTAAATCTGTGGAATTCTCTGCCTCAGAAGGCAGTGGAGGCCAGTTCTCTGAATGCATTCAAGAGAGAGCTAGATAGAGCTCTTAAGGATAGTGGAGTCAGGGGGTACGGGGAGAAGGCAGGAACAGGGTACTGATTGAGAAAGATCAGCCATGATCACATTGAATGGCGGTGCTGGCTCGAAGGGCCGAATGGCCTCCTCCTGCACCTATTGTCTATTGTCCGCAGAAGCTGCCTGACCCGCTGAATTCCGCCCGAACCTTGTCGATAGCACAACATTTTTTAAATTTTTGATTAGTTGTTTCCCTTCATCATGCTCCAAAAGTTAAGAGATACCATTGTTGTAAATTGGAACAGAATTGGAACTAGAGGACAAGGAGAATATCGATTTGTAGCTTAATCTCCAGACACTCCTAGCACTCATAATCATTGTGCAGAAAGAAGGGTCTCGACCCGAAACGTCACCCATTCTTTCTCTCCAGAGATGCTGCCTGTCCCACCGAGTTACTCCAGCGTTTTGTACCTCACTCATAATCATTGATCCTTTTTGTTTCCGATTTAATCTTTGGAAGTGAGCTCTTTAGAGGACCACTGATTCATACTGGGCCACCGGGTTGGTTGATCTCTGAGAAGTCATACAGGCGTTCTCTGAACCCAACACAATTTGTGCAAAAAGCCTTTATTACTTTTGATGGAAAGTTTGCCTGAATCAGGCTTGGCGATCGTACCCTCAGTACAAAACCATCTTTTTATTTCATTTTAGTTTAGTGTAGAGATACAATGCAGAAACAGGCCCTTCGGCCCACCGAGTCCATGCCGACCAGCGATCCCCACACTATAACACTATTCTTCACACACTAGGAACAATTTACAATTATACCCAGCCAATTAACCTACAAACTTGTACATCTTTTTAATGTGGGAGGAAACTGGAGCACCCGGAGAAAACACACTTGATCACAGGAAGAATGTACAAACTCTGGGTCTCTGGTCCTTTAAGGCAGCAACTCTACCGCTACACCACCATGCCACCCTAGAGTTGCTGCCTTACAGCGAATGCAGCGCCGGAGACTCAGGTTCGATCCTGACTACGGGCGCCGTCTGTACGGAGTTTGTACGTTCTCCCCGTGACCTGCGTGGGTTTTCTCCGAAATCTTCGGTTTCCTCCCACACTCCAAAGACGTACAAGTATGTAGGTTAATTGGCTGGGCAAATGTAGAAATTATCCCTAGTGTGTGTAGGTTAGTGTTAATGTGCGGGGATCGCTGGGCGGCGCGGACTCGGTGGGCCGAAGGGCCTGTTTCCGCGCTGTATCTCTAAATCTAAATCGAAAAATTAGTCGTTGTCCACTTTTAATCCTAGGGAAATTTATATTTAAATTTAAAGATACAGCATGGAAACATGTTCTTCGGCCCACTGATTCCATGTCGACCTCCAAACACTAGTATTTTCTCATTCACTCCCTACATATGAGGGGCAATTTACAGAGGCCATTTAACCAACAAACCCACGTATCAAGTTTGGCTTAGTTTAGTTTAGAGATACAGCACAGAAACAGGTCCTTCGAGCTCACGCCGACCAGCGATCCCCACACACGGGCACTATCCTACACACACTGGGGACATTTTACAATATTTACCAAAGCCAATTAACCTACAAACCCGTACGTCCTTTGGAGTGTGGGAGGAAACTGGAGCACCCAGAGAAAATCTACGTGGTCACGGGGAGCACGTACAAACTCCATACAGACAGCACTTGTGGTCAGGACCAAACCGGAGCCTCTAGCTCTTTAAGGCAGTAACTCTACATCTGCGCCACCGTGCCTGCGCCCTCATTCATTTATAGGTTGTTTCTTGTGTGTGTGGGTGGGGGGGGGGGTAGGGCCAACATTTCTGGGGGACAAAGAGATGCCACACTTTCTTTGTCCAACTGGACCAAACTTCTCCAGGGCTTGTCCTACAGTCAGGTGGCAGTAAGTTCACTTCTTCCCATTCCTGCTCCTTCAACCTCCAACAGTGGGACTGACCCTTCTTGACAGAAACGGCTTGCCCTCTGGCGATGTTGGCTCCAGCAGTGACACCCCCGGACCGGTTTCACATGGGACACCAACAGACGGATCTCATTTCACTTGGGGATGGTCACAGCTGCCGACAAGAGGAAATTTTCATCCCGTTAGTCTGGGCTGAATTGGAACTCGGGTCTCAGAGGTGAAAGGATAGTGTCTCTGCCACTGCACTGCACAGTCCCCAAAGTGCTTAGTGCATTTAGCAGCTGCTTATATTATCCCATGACATCAATGCATCTCGAAACAAAAGTTCCATCGGGTTCCAGTGAGGAAGAGCCCATGCTCGGGCCAATTAGCAACCTCAATAAGTTTTGTACGACTCGATAAATGTGTTAATTTATTGAGTGCAACATTAAATAGCTTGCTGCGTTATTCTTGCATTGCATTGCGTAGTACAGATCCTATCTAGTAACTGACAATGACACTGGAGGTGCAGTGCTAGGCGAGATAATTCTAGACATCAGGAGGTGTCAGAGATTTAGAAGGAAAATGAAAGTTGGGCTTATGAAATTTAGAGTTTAAAGTGAAACTGGTTAATTTGTTTTTGCAGGGAGGGTTTCATAGGTCAGCATGTATTAGGATGAGAGGGCAGTCGGCCAACATTCTCCCAATGGTCATCTGGCTGGGAGGGTTTCATCGGCTGGAGCAGGTTGCCGAAGAAGGGTGGCACGGTGGCGCAGCGGTAGAGTTGCTGCCTCACAGCGCCAGACACCCGGGTTCGATCCTGCCCACTGGTGCTGTCTGTGCGGAGTTTGCACGTTCTCCCTGCGACCGCGTGGGTTTCTTCCGGGTGCTCCGGTTTCCTCCCACACTCCAAAGATGTGCGGGTTTCTAGGTTAATTGGCCTCTATAAATTGTAGCTGGTAAATTGTCGCTAGTGTGTAGGATGGTGCTAGTGATCGCTGGTCGGCACGGACTGGGTGGGCTGAAGGGCCTGTTTCCGCGCTGTATATCTAAAACTGGAACTAAAACTAAAGGGTCTTAAAGTAGACTTAAATCAAGATCAAAGGGTCTGGTGTTAAGGTGTTTCGGCGAGGCTAATGAGCTTGTCCAGTGATCATGGTCCAAACGTTCTCTGTCTTCAATGTGATGCCGCGAAGACTAAGCATTTCTAACTTTCTTTGCAGCCGATTATCTACGAGGGTCAAAATAAAAACCCAGAAATGTGCAGGGTGCTTCTCACTCATGAGGTCATGTGCAGGTAAGGACCAGCCAGTGGTATATCAGCTACTTGTTGCCTTGTACGTCTGTATTAGTGAAGTTACAATATCCTACAATGTGGAATTTTCCAAAAATACACCAGGACTTATCGAAACGTATAAGATTATTAAGGGGTTGGACATGTTAGAGGCAGGAAACATGTTCCCAATGTTGGGGGAGTCCAGAACAAGGGGCCACAGTTTAAGAATAAGGAGTAGGCCATTTAGAACTGAGATGAGGAAAAACATTTTCAGTCAGAGAGTTGTGAATCTGTGGAATTCTCTGCCTCAGAAGGCAGTGGAGGCCAATTCTCTGAATGCATTCAAGAGAGAGCTGGATAGAGCTCTTAAGGATAGCGGAGTCAGGGGGTATGGGGAGAAGGCAGGAACGGGGTACTGATTGAGAATGATCAGCCACGATCACATTGAATGGCGGTGCTGGCTCGAAGGGCTGAATGGCCTCCTCCTGCACCTATTGTATTGTCTATTGACTTTGGTTGGGTTTGGTTAATAACCTGTGTTCATGGAAAAGCATTAAGAGTTTTAGAGACAAGAAACTCTTACACATAATGGCTTTCAGTTTCTTAATTATTTGCATGGCGTGCAAGTCTGTGTGGGGATCCTCTCAGATTCCACTGAGGAGTGAAACTCTTGCCATGTACCCCATCTTGCAACGTAATGTCTGCTCATAAGTGTTCATAAGTTCATAAGTGACAGACGCAGAATTAGCCCATTCGGCTCATCAAGTCTACTCTGCCATTCAATCACAGTTGATAACTCTTTTCCTGTGTAAGAAAATAACTGCAGATGCTGTTACAAATCAAAGGTATTTATTTCTAAAAATGCTGGAGTAACTCAGCAGGTCAGGCAGCATCTCAGGAGAGAAAGAATGGGTGATGTTTTGGGTCTCGAGACCCGAGGCGTCACCCATTCTTTCTCTCCCGAGATGCTGCCTGACCCGCTGAGTTACTCCAGCATTTTGTGTCCACCTTCGATTTAAACCAGCATCTGCAGTTTATTTTCCTACTCTCTTTTCCTGTCTTGGGAGGATTGGCAGAGATAGTCGAGCAGTGTTCTTTTGTAGTTAAAAGGGTGCCGGTATACATATCATTCCTTGCTGTTGGTGCCTATGGCAAATTGTTATCCTGCAGTGCTACTTAAGGGCCTGACTGCCCGATTAATAAATAAATTGTATTATTAAACTTTAGTTATCTTTTCATAATGTTAACAATTCGAAAATTTGAAAATCTAGTTGAACTTTGTAGAGGTGTTGGTACTCTGTACTGGTTTATAGGTTCATAAATTCTAGGAGAATTGAGCAATTCGGCCCATCAAGTCTGCTCCGCCATTCAATCATGGCCGATCTAACTTTCCCTCTCAACCCCATTCTCCTGCCTTCTCCCCATAACCCCTGACACCCATACTAATCAAGAATCTGTCGATCTCCGCCTTAAAAATACCCATTGAGTTGGCCCCCACAGCCTTCTGTGGCAACTAATTCCATAGATTCACGACCCCCTGACTAAAGAAATTCCTCCTCATCTCCTTCCTAAAGTACGTCCCTTTATTGTGAGGCTATGGCCTCTGGTCCGAGACTCTTCCACAAGTGGAAACATCCTTCCCACATCCACTCTATCCAGGCCTTTTGCTATTCAGTAAGTTTCTATGAAGTCCCTCCTCATCCCCCTTTCCAAACTCTAGCGAGTACAGGCCCAATGCCGTTAAACGCTCATCATATGGACCCAATGTATGAGCTTCCTCTCAAATCAGTTTAGAGTGATAAGGTACAATGGGAGGGGGATGAGATCACTGCATGACCTCTCTTTATGGGGTGATGTTGTTAATGTAGCTAAAGGCAATCAGCACGTTTATATTGATTGCCATTGATTCAATGGAAAGGACATTTTGAGGAGGGCATACCAATTACTGCCGGTGCGGGGGGGGGAATGTGGCATCCATTATGCATGGAGTTGGCGCCCACAGATAACAATGTAATAATTGGGAATAATTATCGAGTTGTAGACCTATACATCATGGAAACAGGCCCTTTGGCCCAACAATGTCCATGCCGATCAAGTTACCATAACTTAGAAACATAGAAAATATAGAAAATAGGTGCAGGAGTAGGCCATTCGGCCCTTCGAGCCGGCACCGCCATTCAATATGATCATGGCTGATCATCCAACTTAGTATCCTGTACCTGCCTTCTCTCCATACCCCCTGATCCCTTTAGCCACAAGGGCCACATCTAACTCCCTCTTAAATATAGCCAATGAACTGGCCTCAACTACCTTCTGTGGCAGAGAATTCCACAGATTAACCGAGCTGGTCCCACTTGCTTGCATCTGGCCCTTATTCCTCCAGGCCTGTCTTACCTATGTACTTGCCGATGTGTCGTTTACATGTTGCAATTGTACCAAAATTATAAGGTAAATATTGAGAATAACCTTTGGAGTTAAGGAATGGATGAAGTGGCATGAGCATTTTGAAGATGTAGGTGCTCTTTAAGATAATGCCACATGATTATCTTCACAAGTTCTACAAGTTCACAAGTTATAGTAGTAGAATTAGGCCATTCAGCCCATCGAGTCCACTCCGCCATGCAATCATGGCTGATCTCTGCCTCCTAATTTCATTTTCCTGCCTTCTCCCCATAACCCTTGACACTCGTTCTAATCACGAATTTATCTATTTCTGCCTTAAAAATATCCACCGACTCGGCCTCCACAGCCCTCTGTGGCAGTGAGTTCCACAGATTAACTACCCTCTGACTAAAGCAGTTCCTCCTCACCTCCTTTCTAAAAGAGCGCCCTTTAATTCTGAGGCTGTGACCTCTGGTCCTAGACTCTCCCACCAGTGGAAACATCCTTTCCACATCCACTCTATCTATGCCTCTCATTATTCTGTAAGTTTCAATGAGGTCCTCCCCTCAACCTTCTACACTCCAGCGAGTACAGGCCCAGTGCTGTCAAACGCTCACCATGTGCAAACCCACTCATTCCTGGAATCATTCGTGTAAACTCCCTCTGGACCCTCTCCAGAGCCAGCAATCTTCATCTGCTTCAGCGTATTGCCTCCTCCAAAAGTGTAGGTGTAAAGTGCTACAGTCCGTTTCAGTCATTGCACAATCCTCCAACAATGAACGACAAAGCCCTGATTCACCAAACTACTCCTGTACAATCACATATGAATAGTGCAGCCAATGTCCGAACTCATTAAATTGCACAACAGATAACTGTTCCAGTATGATCCAATCCATCTTACAAAATCTTTGGATAAAGCATTTGCCTCCTGCCTTGGTGGTGGATGGAAAGAGGGTGGATTATATTAGAAAATGCACCCCTAAAGTGTGATACCACATGTCAGAATTGGGAGGTTCCAAGTGTGATTGGTGATGGATTGGCAAGGACATTGAAGTTGAAAATAGGAGCAGGAAAATAGGATCAACAAAGGCGGCACGGTGGCGCAGTGGTCGAGTTGCTGCCTCACAGCGCCGGAGACCCGGGTTTGATCCTGACGACGGGTGCTGTCTGTACAGTGTTTGTACATTCTCCCCGTGATCTCCGTGGGTTTTCTCCTGTTGCTCCGGTTTCCTCCCACACTCCAAACACGTAAAGGTTTGTAGGTTAATTGGCTTGGAATAATTGTAAATTGTCCGCAGTGTGTGTAGGATAGTGTTAGTGCGCGGGGATCGTTGGTTGGGGTGAATTCGGTGGGCCGAAGGGCCTGTTTCCGTGCTGTATCTCTAAACTAAACTAATCTGTAGGCCGTTCGGCCCCTCAGACCTGTTCTATCACTCAATATACAGTCAGAGCGGCCACCATTTGCTTTGGCACTCTAGTCTGTTAGTGAGCACAGGTGGTGGCTGGAGATAAAGAAAGCAGCCTTGATTCACATAGGAAGAGCAGACACATGGAGAAGGATCGGGATAAAATGGTGCATCATCGTGATTTGTTTATCCCATCACAGGCTGTGGATGTTGTTGACTATTCCAGGGCTTACTGTCTACTCCTAATTGCCCCTGAGGTAGTGAGGCAATTAAGAATCCACAACATTACAAGGTTTGAAGTCACATCTATGCCACATATCATAGAATCGTACAGTACTGAAACAGACCATTCGGCCCCTCGTGTCCCTGCTGACCAGTTGACACCCTTGCATGTTAATCCCATCGCCCAATACTTGGTCGATCACCTCAATCAAATCAACTCATATGCTCAACTTTCTATCTCAATCGTTATCCCTGGCCTTTGCAACAACCCGAGAGTTGTGTGATTAAACTTAGTGAGACCCATCTTTTAAAAATTAAATCCAGCTTTACTTAATTATCTCATTCAATTTGCCAAGCCACAATTGTAGGATTCCTACTCGCGTCTGCAGATTACAGCTCCAGCTGCCAGCCCTGTAATTTAATCACGGGGCCAGTGTACCTCTGCATGGATACAATGCTGGGGAACACAATGGAAGCAAAAGGTGTGGCCCTTGGCATTGAGAAAACAAAACAGGGCTTCAGTGCTCCTCCCCCACCTCTCTCATTGTATTGACGTGAGGATCAAAAAAAATATATATTCGCAGGTGCAAGGTGGCAATTAATGATGTGAGGCAGCGTTGTGCAACTTGTTGGTATGTGGCAGCTCAGTCAGGTGTTGTGTACCTGGAGAACAAATAGAGGCTTCTGCTCTCCTGGGAAGGCCTATGCCAGGTGCTTTGGGACAGGCCGCTGTCTGAATTGCACTCAATTTGGGATCTGCTTTGAACTTCCACTCCCCTGAATTTTCGGAGAGCTTCTTTCAATTTAAAATGGTTTTGTTCGCCTGTGTTGCATCCGTTCAGCGGTCTCTCTCCACTGCACTGCACGGTCCACTTTGCTGTTTGGAGAGAGTGTAGGCTTCTTGTGATTTATCTTCCACTGGTACCAAGCTCCCACAACAACAACATCTTGGGACTCGCCTACAATCAGAAAACTGGAACAGCCAGATAAATATCATGTCTGCAAGAGAGCAGGCAAGGGAATCCGCACTCCAAAGCCTTTCATAGAGTCATGGAGTCACACAGCATGGAAACAGGCCCCTTGGCCCAACTTGCCCATGCTGCCCCATCTACACGAGTCTCACCTGCCTGTCTTTGGCCGATACCTCTCTAAACCTTTCCTTTCCATGTATCCCTCGAGTCTTTGACATTTCCACCCTGTTTCTGGGAACAATCAACCATCTGCAAAGCACAAATCAGCATCGTGATGGTAAACCTGTGTGGATGAGTGAGGCCTAATATTTTAGTTTTTAATTCAGTTCAGAGATACAGCGCGGTAAAAGGCCTTTCGGCCCATCGAGTCCGCACAGACCAGCGATCCCCGCACATTAACACCATCCTACACACACACGCTAGGGACAATTTACAATTTGTGCCAAGCCAATTAACCTACAAACCTGCACGTCTTTGGAGTGTGGGAGGAAACCGGAGCACCCGGGGAAAACCCAAGCAGGTCACGGGGAGAACGTACAAACAAGCACCTGTAGTCAGGATCGAACTCTGGCACTGTGAGGCAGCAACTCGACCGCAGCGCCACCGTGCCGCCCAAACCGGCAACTGACCGCCATCCTCTCAAGGACAACTGGGAAAGGATAATAAATGCCAGCCTTTGCTAGTGACAGGCATGTCCTGAAATATGAATTGAAAGCCTTATTGCTGCCCACTGAATCTCAGTGTGCCAACATGGGGCCCCTGAGGCACGAACTGCCCAGCCAGCTGAGGTCCCCCCTCTCTCTCTCTCCCTCTCTCTCCCTCTCTCTCCCTCTCTCTCCCTCTCTCTCCCTCTCTCTCCCTCTCTCTCCCCCTCTCTCTCTCCCTCTCTCCCTCTCTCTCTCCCTCTCTCTCTCTCCCTCTCTCTCTCCCTCTCTCTCTCCCTCTCTCTCTCTCCCTCTCTCTCTCCCTCTCTCTCTCCCTCTCTCCCTCCCTCTCTCCCTCTCTCTCTCCCTCTCTCTCTCCCTCTCTCTCTCTCTCTCTCCCTCTCTCTCTCCCTCTCTCTCTCTCTCACTCTCACCTGTGTCAAGCAGTAGTGGTTCGAGGCCCATTCTGGAGGATTGAGCATCCAGGCTGGCTCCTGCTCTACGCCTAGGGAGTGGTGCCTTGCTGACAAACCTTTGGATGAGCATTAGCCAAGGCACCATCTGTTCTCTCAGGTTGATGTCAAAGCTCCCAGGACACCGGTACAGATAGGAGCACGGAACCTCTCCCCCGTGTCCTGGCCCACATTTATCCCTCTATGAGTGCTCCCAGAGCAGATGTTCCTTCCGTTAGCTCACTGCTGCTTCTGGGAACTTGCTCTGTGCAAATTGGCATTTCCTGCCTTTTGACAATGACTACACTTCCGAAGTATTTCATTGGATCCAAAGTACTTTGGGAGTTGTGTGATTAACGAAGGATTACTCACAGGAGGGTGAAAGAAGATAAGATGCCCGAGTTTGAGATAGCAAGATGATAGATAACGCTGTCTCCCTTTCTCCACCCAAAACCTACACGACTGGGAATCTCTCCCTGATGCATTATTTTTAAATATTTGGATATTTTTACAGCAGAGATTAATAGATCGTAGCAATAGATTGGGAGATTACACCTTCCAGAACGCATTGATTTTTTTGTGACAATGAACATACTTAATTGACTGGTGGGAGTGTCTAGGACCAGAGGCCATAGCCTCAGAATAAAAGGACATACTTTTAGAAAGATGAGGAGGAATTTCTTTAGTCAGAGGGCGGTGAATCTGTGGAATTCATTGCCGCAGTCGGCTGTGGAGGCCAAGCCAATGGATATTTTTAGGGCGGAGATTGACAGATTCTTGATTAGTACGGATGCCAGGGGTTACGGGGAGAGGGCAGGAACGGGGTACTGATTGTGGATGATCAGCCATGATCACGTTGAATGGCGGTGCTGGCTCGAAGGGCCGAATGGCCTACTCCTGCACCTATTGTCTATTGTCTATTGTTATGGGGAGAAGGCAGGAGAATGGGGTTGAGAGGGAAAGATAGATCAGCCATGATTGAACGGCGGAGTAGACTCGATGGGCCGAGTGGGCTGCTAATTCTGCTCCTTTCACTGATGAACTTATGAACTTATTTCCCAAAACTTGCCGTGATCATCTCTCACTTCCCAAATTGTCCCCGTCACCTCTGAGTTGGTGGGACTGTAGGCGTGGGCGCATTCAGTGCGGATGATTCAGCGTACGTATTCATGGAGATAACAAGACCCATGAACTCCCCAGACTTGGAGCAGGATAAAGGGAGTAAACAAAGGCCCAACAAAGAGTGTCTGTACAACCAGAGCCAAGAACTGAACATCTGCAGACAAAGTGTAAAGACTAAGGGAGGCAGGAAGATGGCCCCAGCTCAGGGAAGTTGGCAAATGTTGATATTTCGGGGAAGGAGGCAGTTGCAATGTAACAGAGTTTTGGACAGATATATGAACAGGAAGAGTTTAGAGAGCTATGGGCCAAATTTAGGCAGAATGGACTTTATCTTGCACTAAACGTTATTCCCTTTCTCATGATCTCATATTTCGCTTGGGCAGTTTACACCCCAGCGGTATGAATATTGACTTCTCCAACTTCAGATAGTTCCTCTGACCCTCTCTTTCCCCTCCCCTCTTCCCGGTTCTCCCACTGTCTTCCTGTCTCCTACTACATCCTATCTTTGTCTCGCCCCCTCCCCTGACATCGGTCTGAAGGAGGGTCTCGACCCGAAACGTCACCCATTCCTTCTCTCCAGAGATGCCGCCTGGCCCGCTGAGTTACTCCAGCATTTTGTGTGTACACTGTGAACGGCTCGATTGTGATCGTGTGCAGTCTTTCCGCTGACTGGTTGGCACGCAACGAAAACTTTTCACTGTACCTCGATACACGTGACAATAAACAACTAAACTTGGTAGGCATGGGCCAGGTGGGCCGAATGGCCTGTTTCCGTGCTGTATGTTTGGCTCTATGGTTCTATGAGGAGAAAACAGAGGCTGTAGTTTGTCTGTGTAGTGCCCGTGTGCGGAAAATTGTGTTACGATTCTTCGGTGGAGCAGCATTGAATGAAATTTGATACCAAGTAACGTAGGCGTTTGGGAACAGATGACCAAAACTCGGTTGAAGAGGAGAGTTTTAAGGAGGGAAAGCACAGGGGCTTCCAGAGATATACAATGGTCTCTCAACATTCAAAACCAAGGCCATGCTACCCTTTCTCAACTCAGAAACCCTTCAAGATCTTGTTTTCTTCTAGTTTCCCCAATGAAGTTCACATATTTCTGGTAACCTTTAAACTGCACAACCTTCGAACTTGTGTCATTAACATCTGCAAAAAGAATTCCGCAAAAAGTTTCCAAAATTCTGCGAATTACAACATTTGAAACTGGACAAAAGAAGTCAACATTCTTCTATTCTCAAAAGAATACGTATATATTAAAAAAATGTATTTTCATTATTTTTGATACATTCTTTTTCTATTTGCATTGATTGCAAAATCCCTTTTGCTGTTTCCAAGTCTGACCACATCTGAGCGTGGCCTCGGCAGCTGCTGTTTAAATTCAGCTTTGTCTTCCTCAAATAGGCTACCACTAACAAACCCTGCACAGGTGCTGTCTGTATGGAGTTTGTACGTTCTCCCCGTGACTGCGTGGGTTTTCCCCGGGCGCTCCGGTTTCCTCCCGCACTCCAAAGACGTGAAGATTTGTAGGTTAATCGGCTTCGGTACAATTGTAAATTGTCCCTAAATTGTGTGGGATAGAGTTAGTGTGCGGTGATAGCTGGTCGGCACAGACCCGGTGGGCCGAAGGGCCTGTTTCCACTCTGTATCTCTAAACTAAACTAAACTAAACAAGATGGTGCTTACCCTATCGAAGCACGCAGGTCCTATCAGTCCTCAACATAACTTGGCAATCATTTTGCAAATCACATTGTATTAACCATCTGCTTATTTATTTTTCTCACTGGCCATCGACATCACTGGAATAGAGACTGTTAAAGAAAACAAGAGGTAGACAGGGAGAGTAGAAAGAGAGACTCGAATAGAGAAATAATAGTCGCCATGTTCCCAAACAGAACATAAAGCCATATTTCGCTTGGGAAACACAAATTGAAGGAACGGTGCTCATATTTCGCCTTGGCAGCTTACAACCCAGCGGTATGAATATCGACTTCTCTAATGTCAAGTAACCCTTGCATTCCCTCCCTCGCTGTCCCACCACCACCCTAGTCGTCCTACTAGTTTCATTGTCGTCCTGTTTGTATCTACTCGTTATCACCTCTTCCCCAGCCAACAATGGACCATTGTGGGCTCCACCCTTCCTTGGTTATCGGTGCTGGTTCTGATTTGTTCTGTACCTCTAGTTTCCCTCTCCCCTGACTCTCAGTCTGATGAAGGGTCTCGACCCGAAATGTCACCTATTCCTTTTCGCCAAAGATGCTGCCTGACCCGCTGAGTTACTCCAGCATTTTTGTGTCTATCTTTGGTGTAAACCAGCATCTGCAGTTCCTTCCTACACATACTTTAGTCATGAGGCCACCTGTTTTACCAAGTGTGTCGGCACAAGATGGAGCAACAATTGCTAAGTGGCTAAGCTTGCAAATCACAAAAAAACCCCATCCGTTCTTCCATAGGAAAACCTTTGTTGAATGTCGGAGAGAGTTGCATCTGCTGCATCAGCTTGGAGACATTGAGTTGCATCATTCCCGTGGCATTGAGTTGCAATTGTTGCAACAGTTTGGTGGCATTGAGCTGCATTTGTTGCATCGGTTTGGAAACATTGGGTTGGATTTGTTCCACCAGTTGTGGACATTAGGGCTTTTGCTTGGGTTTGGTCAGTGTGGGCAAGTTGGGCCGAAGGGCCTGTTTCACGCATGACTCTATTGGGCATGTGAGAGAGAGCCCTGCTTGGAACTACTGAATGCTGCAGCTTCTCAGGCTCGGTCTGACTTCACCTAACGCCCCTGGGCGTTGTCCAGGCCTCCGGACTCTGTCTGTCGGACAGCAACCAAATTCGGATACGGGAGACTACGTAGCAGCATTGAGTAGTTCCATCTCTACACATACTGGAAAAGGGACCACTTAAAATGGATCTCCATCTTGGTGGGAAGTGGGTGGGAAGGGTTATTGCTGGCGAGGTCAACATTTATTCCCAACACTAAATGCGCTTAGAAAATGATAGTGAATCACCACCGCAAACCACCTTACTCTCTCTCTCTCCCTCTCCCTCCCTCCCACACTCTTTTGCTCCCTCTCTCTCTCTATACCACACTCTCTACCTTTCTCCCATTCATGTTCTCTCTTCCACACTCTCCTTCTTTCCCACACTCACTCCCACTCTTTCTGACTCTCATTCTCTCTCCCATTCTCTCTCACACTCACTCTCTCCCCCCCACATACTCTCTCCCCTGCACCTCCTCTCTCTCCCACATGCTCACTCTCTCTCTTTCCCCCTCCCACTCTCTCTCCATGCACTGCCATACTTTTTCTCTCTCCCACACTCCACAACATCTCTCTCTCTCTCTCTCTCTCTCTCTCTCTCTCTCTCTCTCTCTCTCTCTCTCTCTCTCTCTCTCTCTCTCTCTCTCTCTCTCTCTCTCTCTCTCTCTCTCTCTCTCTCTCTCTCTCTCTCCCTCTCTCTCACTGCCCCATCTCGCTCCCCCTCTCCCACCCTCTCCCACCCTCCTCCCTCCCCTCTTCCTCCCCCCCCTCCATGCCCTTCCATCCCCCACCATCCACCTCCCTCCCTCCCTCCCTCCCTCCCTCCCTCCCTCCCTCCCTCCCTCCCTCCCTCCCTCCCTCCCTCCCTCCCTCCCTCCCTCCCTCCCTCCCTCCCTCCCTCCCTCCCTCCCTCCCTCCCTCCCTCCCTCCCTCCCTCCCTCCCTCCCACCCTCCTCCCTCCCCTCTTCCTCCCCCCCCCTCCATGCCCTTCCATCCCCCACCATCCACCTCCCTCCCTCCCTCCCTCCCTCCCTGCTATGATATTTTCTCTCTTCCAATGGATGCAAAAGCAGTGATGTACACACATGAGGGGCAGTCAAGAGTTGTGAGCCACATCAGGGGATGTTAAATTCAGGCAATTAATTTAAAAATGCAGCAAAAAAACCAACCCCACACCCAACCAGTCAGTAACTGTAGGCTCAAAACAATTGGATTGTAAAAATTAATCTGTTTTAGAAAATGAAATCTCCCATCCTCACCCAGTCTAGTGTACATGACGTCCGAGACACATTGCTGTGTTGACTTGAATCTTTCGCCATAGTTCAGGGGTAATTAGAGATGGGCAGGAACTGCAGCATTGCCAACGACATCCACGTACAATGAACGAACGAGTAAAATAAAAAATCTCACAGCGAAACATCCAAGCAAAAGTTCACGTTGACCCTTTGCTGTTGGTGAAACACTCGACTCCAGTTTCGTCCGTCCCAGGAACACTCTTTATTGTGAAGCCAAATAATTTTCCTCTCAGAAATACTTTGTGAAAGCAGGAATGCGCGTGCCTTATATTCAAATATGTGACCACTCCAGGGGGAAATTAAGGCGAAATTGAGAGTTGCCGAGGCATTGGCAGTCGGAGGCCTCTCTGGCTCATGGACTGAGCAGGTTGACCCCTGCAATGCTGAGGCCCATTCAACAACGTTCCCCCATTCTGTGGGAATCTCACACAGATGGCAAACTCATGACCCCAGTCCCCCTCTGCTAATGGAGGTCGGGCTATCCCAGAGTTCAGTAAGACAGTGAAGGGCGTCCAGGCAGCCCACAAGTCTTTATCAAGGGCAGGGTTTCCATTGTTCCATCCCATTCCAACTCCCTATCCGTCGTTCCTCTGAAGACAGATACAAAAGGATGGAGTAACTCAGCGGGTCAGGCAGCATCTCTAGAGATAAGGAATGGATGACATTTCGAGTTAAGACCCTTCTTGCCGCGAAACCTCCCCTATTCCTTTTCTCCAGAGGCGCTGCCTGACCCGCTGAGTTACTCCAGCACTCTGTCTTCAGAAACATGGCAGGTAGAAAGCTGGAATGACAATGGGAATGCCCCAGACAGGGGCGGCACGGTGGCGCAGCGGTAGAGTTGCTGCCTTACAGCGTCAGAGACCCAGGTTCAGTCCCGACTATGGGTGCTGTCGGAGTGGAGTTTGTACATGCACCCCGTGATCGCGTGGGTTTTCTCCGATTGCTCCGATTTACTCCCACGCTCCAAAGACGTACGGGTTTGTAGGTTAATTGGCTTTGGTAGAATTGTAAATTATTCCCTCGTGTGTAGAATGGTGCTGGTGTACGGGTTTATTGCTGGTCGTAGAAACGTAGAAACATAGAAAATAGGTGCAGGAGGAGGCCATTTGGCCCTTTGAGCCAGCACGGCCATTCATTGTGATAATGGCTGATCGTCCACAATCAGTAACCCGTGCCCGTGGAGTTGGTGGGCCGAAGGGCCTGTTTCCATGCTGTATCTCCAAATGGTCTAATGAAATGAAAACCTGGAAGGAAAGCAAAGAGGAAATTGGCAATGTGATCTTACCTGGCCATCTCCAGCAGAACAGCTGGGAGCCATGGTATAGTGTTGCTGTCAGCCCCACTTCTCTGTGTTGTGTTCCTGCTTCTGAGCAGGAAGGTCAACGGTTCAAGTCCCACTTCAGAGATAAGGGTAAAGCTCTTGGCTCAGTCCCAAACACGAGGAAGAGTTTGCCGTCTTTAAGATGAAATACTGAACTGGTCAGAGTGTTTAAAAACTGAGGCTGGGCCTGCTTTCTTGGGGGTTTATTTATTAATTAACAGGACATGATAATTGCCAGCAGTTATTGTTCCTGAACCGGGGAGGCAGTTAAGAATCGAGGGCGTTGAATGATCCCATTGAAAAGCAGGCGGGTTTTGCTGGTGATCAGGGTAATTTTTAATCCATCATAAATCGCCAAAACAGATATAGTTTTTTAGTCAGGTTGGCATTTGTGGGTTGGTGGCACTATGTAAGTAGATTCCAATTCAAAGAAAATGCTGGAGTAACGCAGCTGTGGGTCAGGCAGCATCTGGAGAGAAGGAATGGGTGATGTTTCGGATCGAGACCTCTTCTTCAGGCTGAGAGTCAGAGGAAAGGGAGACACTGAGATGTGGAAGGGTAAGGTGTGAAAACGACAGATTAGGGCAGACGGTGATCAAGGAAATGCAGCATGGTTCATTGTGAGCTGAGGGGAAGTTGGCAAGGAGGCATACTATAAGTAAAACTAACCAGGAGGACAGTGAAACTGGTCGGAGAACTAGGATGAGGGAGGGACAGAGAGGGAAAGCAAGGGTTACTTGAAGTTAGATAATCAATATTCATACCGCTGGGTTGTAATTCTAACAGATCCCAATTCAAACATCCCATAATTGGCTGTGGTGCTTTGCAGCCTCTGTTATGAATGATAAACTGTGCCAGAGACTCGCGTTCAATCCTGGTGCCTGACTGTACGGAGTTTGTATGTTCCCTCTGTGACCTGCGTGGGTTTTCTCCGGGATCTCCGGTTTCTTCCCACACTCCAAAGACGTACGGGTTTGTAGGTTAATTGCCTTGGTATCATTGTAAATTGTCCCTAGTGTGTATAGGATAGCGTTGTTAGTGTGTGGGTAACGCTGGTCGGCACGGACCCAGTGGGCCGAAGAGCCTGTTTGTGCTGTGTATCTTTAAATTAAACTTAAAAACTGCAGACGCTGGTATACAAAATAAAACACAGAGTGCTGGAGTAACTCAGCAAGTCAGGCAGCATCTCTGGAGAACATGGATAGGTGACGTTTCACAAAGTGCTGGAGTAACTCAGCGGGTCAGGCAGCATCTCTGGAGAACATGGATAGGTGACGTTTCAGCAGTCTTCTTCAGCCTGGCAATGTCCAATGTAAACGGATGAAGAATGCTGGTTTAAACCGAAGACAGGCACAAAAAGGGTCTCGACCCAAAACGTCCCCCATTCCCATTCTCCAGAGTTGCTGGCCTGACCCGCCGAGTTACTCCAGCTTTTTATGTCTGTCTTTGGCAATTTCCAATGGTTAGCTCACCCACCCGTGCGTCTCTGGGATGTGGGAGGAAACCGGGGCACCCAGAGGAAACCCACAAGGTCACGCCGGGAGCACGAGCAGACTCCAGACAGACAGAGGGCGGGATGGAACCCGGGTCTCTGGAGCGGTGAGGCAGCGGCTCCACTATCTGCACCATCTTCCATCTCAGTAACCCTGTTCTGCGCTCGGATTTGTCTAATTATCCTGTCCATCCAAAATAAAACCGGAGCGATAGAATGCATCCAGCTCTGCGCGCAGACAGGGCCCCACTAGAGTGGAACTATTACTTAGCAGATTCATGTGTCGGACATTTTTGTCGTCCTGCGGGAAAAAGACCTGGCCTCCATTTGGCAATTGGCTCCAGCTGCGTTTGTGCAGTCAGGAATTCAGCGTGGGGTGGGTTCACAGGCAACGGATTCAGTCCCTGTACCTTTCCCTCGCTGCCTATTCCCGAGACACATATCGCCGGGGCAGGGCTGGCTACAAGATGGCCATCGGCCCAAAAAAGTGAATGGCACAAAAAGCAAAGAGAATCCTCTGCTTTCATTCGCGAGTGAGAAACAGAAAAATGATTGAATGTCAGCATCTGACATCGTCAGGGTACGAGTATATACTTCTTGACACTGAAATTGCTCCCAGAAGAGAGAATAGTTTTGGAATTAGCTAAAATCAGTGCCAGGGCAAATGTAAAGATAGCTTTAACATTGCCAAATATCCTGGTCTGAATTAGAAGCACTAAAGATGTCCATTCTAATTTTCTTTTTTATCGCAATCGAGTCTCCGCTGTTGGATTCTTCCAAGAATTCTGTGTAAAATGAATTTGGATGCTTCAGCCCAGCTCTCGACCTCAGTGCACAGTGAGGTAGTTTTGTGAGGGTTGTTAAAGAAAACTTTAAAACACAACGCAAGGAACAGGGAAAGACAATCACCATCTTATTTAAAAGTGCCAAATGTAGTGATCGCCGGTAGCATTCTAGGAGATTGCTCCATGGGCAAAGATGAATCTACTCCTTTATACACAGAATTTTCCTTTGATGCGTTGTTTATTGGAGCGACTGGAGCGACTAGGCTTGTATACACTGGAATTTAGAAAGATGAGAGGAGATCTTATCGAAACGTATAAGATTATTAAGGGGTTGGACACGTTAGAGGCAGGAAACATGTTCCCAATGTTGGGGGAGTCCAGAACCAGGGGCCACAGTTTAAGAATAAGGGGTAGGCCTTTTAGAACTGAGATGAAGAAAAACTTTTTCAGTCAGAGAGTTGTGAATCTGTGGAATTCTCTGCCTCAGAAGGCAGTGGAGGCCAATTCTCTGAATGCATTCAAGAGAGAGCTGGATAGAGCTCTTAAGGATAGCGGAGTCAGGGGGTATGAGGAGAAGGCAGGAACGGGGTACTGATTGAGAATGATCAGCCATGATCACATTGAATGGCGGTGCTGGCTCGAAGGGCCGAATGGCCTCCTCCTGCACCTATTGTCTATTGTCTATTGCAGCAGGCACTTTAGCATTTTTCCTTCTTTCTAATGATCTTATTACAATTATATAGGAAAATAACTGCAGATGCTCGTACAAATCGAAGGTATCCAAAATGCTGGAGTAACTCAGCAGGTCAGGCAGCATCTAGGAGAGAAGGAATGGGTGACGTTTCGGGTTGAGACCCTTCTTCACACTGATGTCAGGGGGGGGGGACAAAGAAAGGATATAGGTGGAGACAATAGACAATAGGTGCAGGAGGAGGCCATTCGGCCCTTCGAGCCAGCACCGCCATTCAATGTGATCATGGCTGATCATTCTCAATCAGTACCCAGTTCCTGCCTTCTCCCCATACCCCCTGACTCCGCTATCCTTAAGAGCTCTATCTAGCTCTCTCTTGAATGCATTCAGAGAATTGGCTTCCACTGCCTTCTGAGGCAGAGAATTCCACAGATGGTGGAGTTACTCAGTGGTCCAGGCAACATCTCTGGAGATAAGGAATGGGTGACTTTTGTGGTCGAGACCCTTCTTCAAACTCGGGACTCTTCAGCTATGTCCCCGACTCTGAAAGATATCCAGATCACACCAGTATATCCAAAAGATCAGCAAAGTCCTCAGAGGAATGGGCAAATATATGTCATTGGGAGATGCATGTCATCCTGAAGGAGGGTACATCACCGGCAGGTACCATCTGGGAAGATGCTCTACACCAAGGTATCCCTACATGGTCAGTAGTTGGATCTAACCTGTGCTGTTTCTGCCCTTGGAGTGGGTGAGGAGATCGTGTAGAGGGGCCTTCCAGTATAAGTAGCATCAGCTTTTGGAGACACGAGGAACTGCAGATGCTGGAGTCTTGAACAAAGCACAAAGTGCTGGAGTAATTCAGCGGGTCAGGCAGCATCTCTAGAAGCAATGGGCAGGCGCATTTTGGCCTGGGGCCCTTCTTAGATGCTGGCCCGAAGAAGGGTTCCGAGTCATAATGTCACCTTCCACAGATGCTGCCCGACCCGCTGAGTTACCCCAGCACTTTGCGTTTTCCTTAACCATGTTTTTGGTCTCTTAGGAGTATTTGTTGGATCAGTGTAGAGAGGGCATTACTCTATATCTAAAGAGAAGGCATCACTCTTTCCCTAACAGGTGCTATAGACAATAGAAAATAGACAATAGAAAATAGGTGCAGGAGAAGGCCATTCGGCCCTTCGAGCCAGCACCGCCATTCAATGTGATCATGGCTGATCATTCTCAATCAGTACCCCGTTCCTGCCTTCTCTCCATACCCAGGGCCGTTTTTACAGCATTATGGGCCCCCGGGCAAAGCAGTGTACTGGGGCCCCTACCGTTACTGTCCCCCACCCCCCTTTCCCTACCAGCCCCCCTCCGTCGTGCCGGCGAAAAGCACTTACCGAAAAGCACTTAGCGATGGACTTAGGGTGCTACATTGTTGTGAAATGTGCTTACAGATCGCTGTGAGAAGCACTTAGGGACCGAAAATCTTGCGAAAAAAGCACTTATTGAACCTACATTTTTAAAGTAGTATTTATTTATTGCAAGTCACTTAACATACACAGATCAGCATGGGGCCCCTATGCTCGTGGGGCCCCGGGCAAGTGCCCATCAGGCCCATGCGTTAAGACGGCCCTGCCCATACCCCCTGACTCCGCTATCCTTAAGAGCTCTATCTAGCTCTCTCTTGAGGTGCTGACCTTGCCTTGGGAGTGTATAGTTGGAAAGTGTAGATGGAGACTTCTTCCTGTCTAATGTGCCTTGTACCTGCCCTTGGAGTCTTGATGGAACAGTGTAGAGGAAACCTTCCTCTGTACCTAACTTGGTCCGTATATTGCGCTCTCTAAAGAGGCTTTACTCTGTTTCTAACATGTCATATGGTGTGGAAACAGGCCCTTCGGCCCAACTTGCCCAGACCGACCAACATGTCCCATCTACACTAGTCCCACCTGTCTGTGTTTGGCCAATATCCCTCTAAACCTGCCCTATCCAGGAGCATTCTCCCCGCCTTGGAAGTGTTTGATAAGACCATGCAATAATGTTTTTACAGTCCATCTAACCTATGATGCCCCTTTCTTGTGTGTACTGTCACAGAATACCACTGTGTTCTAGAGGGGAGCTTCACACTGCCATCCTTGACTAATACAAAATCCACTAAAAAATCAATGCAATTTGGCTAAAAATCAGAAAAGAGTGAAGAACACCATTTACTAATGGTTTTGTCAGTCAGATCATTGATGTTAACAATTGTGTGATTAAATCCAAATTGAAACATAGAAAATAGGTGCAGGAGGAGGCCATTTGGCCCTTCGAGCCAGCACCACAAAATGAAAGTGTATCTAGTTTAGTTTAGAGATACAGCGCGGAAACAGGCCCTTCGGCCCACCGAGACCGCGCCGACCAGCGATCCCCGCACATTAACACTATCCAACACACACTAGGGACAATTTACATTTTACCTTTTTTTTTAACACATTTTTTACAATTGAGACAAAAATATGTACAGAACATTAAAGTTCTAGAAAATTATTTCATCAAAGGGTGGTGAATCTGTGGAATTCATTGCCACAGAAGGCTGTGGAGGCCAAGTCAGTGGATATTTTTAAGGCAGAGACAGATAGATTCCTGATTAGTACAGGTGTCAGAGGTTATGGGGAGAAGGCAGGAGAATGGGGTTAGGAGGGAGAGATAGATCAGCCATGATTGAATGGCAGAGTATACTTGATGGGCTGAATGGCCTAATTCTGCTCCTATCTCATGACCGTATTATATCATTCCTTGCTGTTGGTGTTTAAGGCAGATTAGACAATAGACAATAGGTGCAGGAGTAGGCCATTCGGTCCTTTGAGCCAGCACCACCATTCAATGTGATCATGGCTGATCTTTCTCAATCAGTACACCGTTCCTGCCTTCTCCCCATACCCCCTGACTCCGCTATCCTTAAGAGCTCTATCTAGCTCTCTCTTGAAAGCATTCTGAGAACTGGCCTCCATTGCCTTCTGAGGCAGAGAATTCCACAGATTTACAACTCTCTGACTGAAAAGGTTTTTCCTCATCTCTGTTCTAAATGGCCTACCCCTTATTCTTAAACTGTGGCCCCTGGTTCTGGACTCCCCCAACATTGGGAACATGTTTCTTGCCTCTAACGTGTCCAACCCCTTAATAATCTTTTATGTTTCAATAAGATCCTCTCTCATCCTTCTAAATTCCAGTGTATACAAGCCTAGTCGCTCCAGTCTTTCAACATACGGCAGTCCCGCCATTCCGGGAATTAACCTAGTAAACCTACCCTGCACGCCCTCAATAGCACAAATATCCTTCCTCAAATTTAGAGACCAAAACTGCAAACAGTACTCCCGGAGTGGTCTAACTAGGGCCCTGTACAACTGTAGAAGGACCTCTTTGCTCCTATACTCAATTCCTCTTGTTATGAAGGCAAACATCCCATTGGCTTTCTTCACTGCCTCGTGTACCTGCATGCTTACTTTCAGTGACTGATGCACTCGGACACCCAGGTATCGTTGTACGTCCCCTTTTCCTAACTTGACACCATTCAGATAATAATCTGCCTTCCTATTCTAACCACCAAAGTGGATAACCTCACACTTATCCACATTAAACTGCATCTGCCATGCATCCGCCCACTCACGCAGCCTGTCCAAGTCACCCTGCAACCTCATAGCATCTTCCTCACAGTTCACACTGCCCCCCAGCTTTGTGTCATCTGCAAATTTGCTAATGTTACTTTTAATCCCTTCATCCAAGTCATTAATGTATATTGTAAATAGCTGCGGTCCCAGCACCGAGCCTTGCGGTACCCCACTAGTCACTGCCTGCCATGCTGAAAGGGACCCATTTATCCCCACTCTTTGCTTTCTGTCTGTCAACCAATTTTCTATCCATGTCAGTACCCTACCCCCAATACCATGTGCTCTAATTTTGCACACTAATCTCCTATGTGGGACCTTGTCGAAGGCTTTCTGAAAGTCAAGGTACACTACATCCACCGGCTCTCCCATGTCCATTTTCCTAGTTACACCCTCAAAAAATTCCAGAAGATTAGTCAAGCATGATTTCCCGTTCGTAAATCCATGCTGACTCGAATCGATCCTGTTACTGCTATCCAAATACTCCGCAATTTCGTCTTTTATAATTGACTCCAGCATCTTCCCCACCACTGATGTCAGACTAACTGGTCTATAATTTCCTGTTTTCTCTCTCCCTCCTTCCTTAAAAAGTGGGATAACATTAGCCAATCCACAAGAACTGATCCTGAATCTGTAGAACATTGGAAAATGATCACCAATGTGTCCATGATTTCTAGAGCCAACTCCTTAAGTACTCTGAGATGCAGACCATCAGGCCCTGGGGATTTATCAGCCTTCAGTCCCATCAGTCTACCCAACACCATTTCCCGCCTAATGTGAATTTCCTTCAGTTCCTCCATCACCCTAGGATCTCTGGCCACTAGAACATCTGGAAGATTGTCATACTATCAGCTGCTTAAGGGCCTGACTGCCCAATAAATACATTCCACTTTTGAAACTTTAGTAATCTTTTCATATTATTAAAAAGTCTAGAAATGTGAACATCTAGTTTTTAACTTTTTAGAGGCATTAGTACACCGGAATGGGTCGTGAGTTCAAAAGTTCATTTCTAGGAGCAGAATCAGACTGTTCAGCCCATCAAGGGCGGCACGGTGGCGCAGCGGTAGAGTTGCTGACTTACAGCGAATGCAGCGCCGGAGACCCGGGTTCGATCCCGAATAAGGGTGCTGTCTGTACGGAGTTTGTACGTTCTCCCCGTGACCTGCGTGAGTTTTCTCCGAGATCTTCAGTTTCCTCCCACACTCCAAAGACGTACATGTTTGTAGGTTAATTGGCTGGGCAAATGTAAAAATTGTCCCTAGTGGGTGTAGGATAGTGTTAATGTGCGGGGATCGCTGGTCGGCGCGGACCCGGTGGGACGAAGGGCCCGTTTACGCGCTGTATCTCTAAACTAAACTAAACTAAACTAAGTCAATGCCACCGTTCAATCATGGCTGATCTATATTTCCCTCTCAATCCCATTCTCCTGCATTCTCCCCATAACCCCTGACACCCGTACTAATCAAGAATTTGTCAATCTCCACCTAAGAAAAATCCATTGACGGCCTCCACAGCCATCTGTGGCAATGAATTCCACAGATTCACCACCCTCGGTCGCAAAAATGATCACTGCGTTCTAGAGGGGAGATTCACACTGCCACCTTGACTAATACAAAATGCACCAGAAAATCAATGCAATTTGGCTCAAAATCAGAAAAGACCAGTTATTAATGGTTTTGTCAGTCAGATCATTGATGTTCACGATTGCGTGATTGAATCCAAATTGAGACAAAAAATATGTACTGAAGATTAAAGTTCTAGAAAATTCTTTGGGTCAAATTGTCACCGTGACATGAGCAGTGACCACCGCAAAGATCACGTGGAGCAGGAATGTAAATGGATCTCAGCTGCGGCCGAAGTCTGCTCAGTGTACAACCAGGTTGGTAGATAGTGCAGGAAGGAACTGCAGATGCTGGTTTAAACCGAAGATAGACACAAAAAGCTGGAGCAACTCAACGGGACAGGCAGCATCTCCAGAGAGAAGGAATGGGTGACTGATTGTGGATGATCAGCCATGATCATATTGAATGGCAGTGCTGGCTCGAAGGGCTGAATGGCCTACTCCTGCACCTATTTTTCTATGTTTTCTATGTTTCTATGTGACGTTTGGGGTCGAGACCCTTCTTCAGACTGGTTAGGGATAAAGGAAACGAGAGATATAGACGATGAGGTGGAGAGATAAAGACCAATGAATGAAAGATATGCAAAAAACTAACGATGATAAAGGATGTTTGTTGGGTGAAAACGAGAAGCTAGTGCGACTTGGGTGGGGGAGGGAGAGAGAGAGAGAGAGAGAGAGAGGGAATGCCGGGGTTACTTGAAGTTAAAGAAATCAATATTTATACCATTGGGCTGCAAGCTGCCCAAGCGAAATATGAGATGCTGTTCCTCCAATTCGCGTTTATCCTCACTCTGACAATGGAGGAGACCTAGGACAGAAAGGTGTGTGTGGGAACGGGAAGGGGAATTAAAGTGTTTAGCGATCGGGAGATCAGGAAGGTTCAGGTGGAATGAGCGAAGGTGTTCAGCGAAACGATCGCCCAGCCGGCCCCAGTTCCCCCATATTCCTTTGTTGCTGTTTCAATGGCTGTATCCATGCAATATTAAATAAACATTACATTCATGTTTGCGGAAAGAAACCATGTGCAGAGCAAGCTTTCCTGGTGTTATTCCAATAAGAAGATGATTTGGCTTGAGGACACAGTCATCACGTTGCTGTGTTTCTGAGCTGGGAGTCTAATTCGAGTCATCAGGATGCCTGCAATTTTGTTTGTGGGATTCCCACTCGGTCTACATACGGGGAAATATTTTCGAGTCATCCAGTTATAGTCATTCAGCATGGAAACAGGCCCTTTGGCCCATCTACTCCATGCCAACCAAGTTGCCCCATCCAAATTTGGAACGGAATGGCGGGACTGTCTTATGTTGAAAGACTGGAGCGACTAGGCTTGTAAACACTGGAATTTAGAAGGATGAGAGGGGATCTTATCGAAACATATAAGATTATTAAGGGGTTGGACACGTTGGAGGCAGGTTCCCAATGTTGGGGGAGTCCAGAACCAAGGGCCACAGTTTAAGAATAAGGGGTAGGCCATTTAGAACGGAGACGAGGAAAAACTTTTTCAGTTAGAGAGTTGTAAATCTATGGAATTCACTGCCTCAGAAGGCAGTGGAGGCCAGTTCTCTGAATGCATTCAAGAGAGAGCTAGATAGAGCTCTTAAGGATAGCGGAGTCAGGGGGTATGGGGAGAAGGCAGGAACGGGGTACTGATTGAGAATGATCAGCCATGATCACATTGAATGGTGGTGCTGGCTCGAAGGGCCGAAATGGCCTACTCCTGCACCTATTGTATATTGTATATTGTAACTACACTTCTGTGCCGGCATTTGATTCACATCTCTCCAAACTTTTCCTATTCATCTATCGGTGTCTTTTAAATGTTGTATCTGCCTTAGTTACCTCCTCCAGCAGCTCATTCCTTAGACACAACACCCTCTGGGTGGAAAGGTTGTCCCTCACGTTCCTATTAAATCTTTCCCCGCTCACTTTAAACCCACGTATTTTTATTCTTGACTCCCCTACCTTGGGTAAAAAAATTGATGCATTGAAGAAACTTCTGTGCATTTTTAGTTGGGAGATACAGCGTGGAAACAGGCCCTTCGGCCCACTGAGTCCGCGACGACCAACAAGTACAATTAGGCCATTCGACCCATCAAGCCTACTCCATTCAATCATGGCTGATCTATCTTTCCCTTTTAACCCCATCTCCTGCCTTCTCCCCATAACCCCTGACACCCGTACCAATGAAGAATCCATCTTTCTCTGCCTTAAAAATATCCATTGACTTGGCCTCCACAGCCTTCTGTGGCAATGAATTCCACAGATTCACCACCCTCTGACTAAAGAATTTGCTCCTCATCTCGTTTCTAAAGGTCATAAGGTCGTAAGCGATAGGAGTAGGATTAGGCCATTCGGCCCATCAAGTCTACGAGGCCATCCGATATAGCTCCTGGGGCTAATGGAATCAAGGGATATGGGGAAAAAGCAGGAACGGGGTACTGATTTTGGATGATCAGCCATGATCATTGGTGTTGCCTCGAAGGGCCGAATGGCCTACATCTGCATCTATGTTTCTATGTTTCTATTCGATCGCTGATGATCTATCTCTCCCTCCTAACCCCCTTCTCGTGCCTTGTCCCCATAACCTCTGACACCTGTACTAATCAAGAAGACACTGGAATTTAGAAGGGTGAGAGGAGATCTTATCAAAACGTATAAGATTATTAAGGGGTTGGACACGTTAGAGGCAGGAAACATGTTCCCAATATTGGGGGAGTCCAGAACAAGGGACCACAGTTTAAGAATAAGGGGTAGGCCATTTAGAACTGAGATGAGGAAAAACCTTTTCAGTCAGAGAGTTGTGAATCTGTGGAATTCTCTGCCTCAGAGGGCAGTGGAGGCCAATTCTCTGAATGCATTCAAGAGAGAGCTAGATAGAGCTCTTAAGGATAGCGGAGTCAGGGGGTACGGGGAGAAGGCAGGAACGGGGTACTGATTAAGAATGACCAGCCATGATCACATTGAATGGCGGTGCTGGCTCGAAGGGCCGAATGGCCTCCTCCTGCACCTATTGTCTATTGTCTGTAAAAGGAACGTCCTTTAATCCTGGGCCTATGACCTGTGTGGCCGGACTCTCCCACTGGCGGGCGTTGTTTGTGCTGACTGTTCTCTCTGCTTCCTTTGCAGCCGCTGCTGTGAAAAGAAGAGCTGTGGCAATAGGAACGAAACTCCATCGGACCCCGTCATCATTGACAGGTAGGCAACGGTGTCTCACAGTCCTGCCAAGGTGAAGTGTTTGGAGCCTTGCCTGGGAAAGGTGGGGGGGAGGTTGGGGGTCGGGGGCAGGCAGCGGGATGCTTTAAACTGCTTGCCCCCTCCGGGTTTTGCCGCCCCGCGTTCAACGTGGCGAGTGGAGTTCCTCGACATCTCTCTCAGACGGACCTGGCTGTGAACAGTTGATGGTAAGGTTGGCACAGAGTGCAGCAACGATCCTGTACAACTGGTGTCTGCAGCAGCAATCCAAGGTTAAGGCATCACGGTGCAACTTGGCTTACAAGTTTACACGCGGATTAAGGCAGCCCAGTGAAAGATGTCCTTGTTGGCTAAAATACGGAAAACTGCATGGGCTGGAAATCTGTCGTAAAGACTGAGGCACTAAACAAAGTGCCGGAGGAACTCAGTGGGTCGAGCAGCATCTGTGTGAGGTGAACTCATTCTCAGTCTATCGAATTGAGACCCCGCAGGTCTCGCCTCAAAACCTAGACAGAAGACAGACACAAAAGGCTGGAGTAACTCAGCGGGTCAGGCAGCATCTCTGGAGAAAAGGAATCGTTGATGGTGTAGAGGTGTGTATAAAATTATGGGAGGAAAAGAATCGGGTAGATGCACAGAGTCTCTTGGCCAGAGTAGGGGAATCGAGGACCAGAGGACATAGGTTTAAGGTGAAGGGGAAAAGATTTAACAGGAATCTCAGGGGTAACATTTTCACACAAAGGGTGGTGGGTGAATGGAACAAGCTGCTAGAGGAGGTAGTTGAGGCAGGGACTATTGCAACATTTAAGAAACAGTTAGACAGGTACATCGATAGGTGATATGACAGGTTTGGAGGGATATGAGCCAAATGCAGGCAGGTGGGACTAGTGTATCTGGGACATGTTGACCGATGCGTGCAAGTTGTGCCGAAGGGCCTGTTTCCACGCTGTAGGACTCTGTGACCATGACTCTTTGATGTTCCGGGTCGAGACCTTTGTTCAGAACAGACAATTCTTTTCCACTCACAGATGCTGCTTGACCCACTGAGTTCCTGCTGCAATTAGTTTTTTTTTGCTCCAGATTCCAGCGTCTGCAGTCTTTTATGTCTCTGATAAAGACAACGCACTCTGTAAACACTCACCAGGCCTGTCAGCATCGGTGAAGGCAGAAATGGTGAATGTATCAGGGTTTTTTCTTTGTCTCTTGCTGGTAGCTTTGGTGACACCTGAATCATTTGGTTTGAATAGTCCGACTTTGTGAAGATTCTCCAAAGCACAACATTGTAGTTTGAGATCATTGGTCTCAACCGAGCAGCAGGTTATGAGATGAACATTGCACATTCCCTTTACAAACGAGAGCAAATGCCAAGTCACCTATTTGGCATCTATAATAAGTTTAACAAGAAAAATTGGATGCCTTTAGCCGTGGGATTAAAAAAATATTGTTATGCTTAAACATAAGTGACAAGATTTAGTGAACTGCTCATGTTTCATCAAATAAGCCTTCCAATTTTGTTTTGCCCCAAGCCAATGAAACATATTGAAGGGAGCAGTTTGCTAGCTAGTCATTGCTTATTGGAACTGCCTCCCATGTTGTTGGTGCTAATCTGCTCATTACATTGTGAGCTGCCCCAAAGCAGATGGTTCTGGGTTCATGGTCCCCTGAACGAGGTAATGTAATCAACTTGCTTGCTGTTGCTCTCCGGATTCCTTTAGCTGGAAGGCCCCCAAAGGTAATGGTTCTCTTGCTGTGCACAACTGTGGATGTAAGAGCTCAACGCAAGAGGAAGGTTCTGCATGTGACTCAGTGAAGTGGTTCATTATGGATGGGTTGGGTTAATGGGCTATGTTGATGAACAGTTATTCCATAGTAAGGGCCACAGTTTAAGAATAAGGGGTAGCCATTTAGAACGGAGATGATGGAAAAACATTTTCAGAGTGAGTTGTGAATCTGTGGAACTCTCTGCCTCTGAAGGCAGTGGAGGCCAATTCTCTGAATGCATTCAAGAGAGAGCTAGATAGAGCTCTTAAGGATAGCAGAGTCACGGGGTATGGGGAGAAGGCAGGAACGGGGTACTGATTGAGAATGATCAGCCATGATCACATTGAATGGCGGTGCTGGCTCGAAGGGCCGAATGGCCTACTCCTGCACCTATTGTCTATTGCCTATTGTCTAAATAAAACCTTAAAACTAAAACTGCACAGGTTGGTAATCTGAAACAAGACCAGAAATTGCTGGAAACACCCCAAAGGCGTACAGGTCTATTGGTTAATTGGCTTTCGGTAAAAATGGTATATTGTCCCATAGTGTGTAGGATAGTGTTAGTGTGCAGGGATCGGTGCGGACTCGGTGAAGCTAGGAGCCTGTTTCCATGCTGAATCTCTAAACTAAACTCCACTGGTCAGGCAGCGTCTATGGACGGGGAAATAATTAAAGTTTTAGGTTCAGGACCCTTCATCAGAACTGGGAAAGAGAGGGAAATAAAGTTGTTTCGAGTTTAGCGATAAAGTATAAAAACAGGCCCTTTAACCCAATGAGTCTTCACCAACCAACTATCACTCATTCACAAAGATAGACACAAAGTGTTGGAGTACCACAACGGGTCAGGCAGAAGATGCTGCCTGACTCGCTGAGTTACTCCAACACTTTGTGTCTATCATTGGAATAAACCAGCATCTGTAGTTCTTTGTTTCTACATTCTATCACCCAGTCACACCCATTTCTATGTTTTCCCACTTTCCCATCCAATCCCAACACTGAGGTAATTTATAGAGGCCAATGAACCTGCAAACCCACACGCCTCTGTTCTATAGGTTTGGACTAAAGGTTTAAAGATGTCAGTTCAAAGATCATGTGACAGCAAACTAAAAGTGTAGATAATAGACAATATAGACAATAGACAATAGGTGCAGGAGGAGGCCATTCGGCCCTTTGAGCCAGCACCACCATTCAATGTGATCATGGCTGATCATTCTCAATCAGTACCCCGTTCCTGCCTTCTCCCCATACCCCCTGACTCCGCTATCCTTAAGTGCTCTATCTAGCTCTCTCTTGAATGCATTCAGAGAATTGGCCTCCACTGCCTTCTGAGGCAGAGAATTCCACAGATTCACAACTCACTGACTCATCTCAGTTCTAAATGGCCTACCCCTTATTCTTAAACTGTGGCCCCTTGTTCTGGACTCCCCCAACATTGGGAACATGTTTCCTGCCTCTAACGTGAACAACCCCTTAATAATCTTATACATTTCGATAAGATCCCCTCTCATCCTTCTAAAGGCCAAGTAATTGTGACCATGAGGCCACCACAATGTCACAAAGCCCATCTGAGTTCATCAGAGTTCCTTAGGGAACAAAATTGGTTATTTTTCTCCAATATGTAACTCAAAACCCACAGCTCGTAGATACAGTCCAGCAAACTGCAGGGGTAGTTAGGGATGGATAAGACATGGATGGACATCTGTACTCTGTGAATGAGCGAATCGTAAAATTAAGGAAGGACTCAATCAGAGTTGAATCTGAATTTGCCTTTCACTAACATCCATCCAGATGATAATGATCTTTGTGCCTTTCATGGCTTGCATGTTTTCCATGGAGTTTCCTAAATTTGTGAGACGTTTGGATACTTGTTGAATGCAGAGACGTTCTGCTCAGTAAGTGCGGCCCACGTTGAATCTCCAATGGTACAAAACCTCGTAGGTTTACTAGGTTAATTCCCGGAATGGCGGGACTGTCATATGTTGAAAGACTGGAGCGACTAGGATTGTATACACTGGAATTTAGAAGGATGAGAGGGGATCTTATCGAAACGTATAAGATTATTAAGGGGTTGGACATGTTAGAGGCAGGAAACATGTTCCCAATGTTGGGGGTGTCCAGAACCAGGGGCCACAGTTTAAGAATAAGGGGTAGGCCATTTAGAACAGAGATGAGGAAAAACTTTTTTAGTCAGAGAGTTGTGAATCTGTGGAATTCTCTGCCTCAGAGGGCAGTGGAGACCAATTCTCTGAATACATTCAAGAGAGAGCTAGATAGAGCTCTTAAGGATAGCGGAGTCAGGGGGTATGTGGAGAAAGCAGGAATGGGGTACTGATTGAGAATGATCAGCCATGATCACATTGAATGGCGGTGCTGGCTCGAAGGGCCGAATGGCCTACTCCTGCACCTATTGTCTATTGTCCATTGTCCACACGGACAGCAACCATAGTCAGGAGTGAACGCAGGCGGACGGAACTACCAGGTAGCTGCCCTAACCGCTGCGCCCATTTTAGTTAGAGGGTGTTGAATCTGTGGAATTCTTCACCACAGAAGACTACAAAAGGCAAGTCAGTGGATATTTTTAAGGCAGAGATAGATAGATTCTTGATTAGTACAGGTGTCAGAGGTTGTGGGGAGAAGGCAGGAGAATGGGGTTAGGAGGGAGAGATAGATCAGCCATGATTGAATGGCGGAGTAGACTTGATGGGCCGAATGGCCTAATTCTACTCCTATCACGTGACCTTATGACCCAGTCTGGCTTCCTCGTAAGGGGAGACTTGCCTTGCCTTTATGTTATCACTTGCGATATAGCCATTGAAATACAGGTGCTCCTCAACTTACGGTGGGGTTACGTTCCGAGAAACTCATCGTAAAAACCGAAAAGATCATGCGTCGAAACGCATTTAATACACGTGATAACGCGGCCGGAAGCGAGCCGTGGCCCGCTATGGGTGGCTGCCGTTTGCACCGCCGCGAAGTCGAAATATCGCAAATCGAAGCATCGTTAGTCGGGGAGCATCCCTGGTAGTTATACTGCCATGTCAGAAATGTATACTGCAAGCTCCTACCAGCAGGAACGTGATAACGATCAAATAGCATGCTTGTGCTAGGGATGCTCATCGAGGAACATGTGCTGAACGGGTCGACATGAATCACTCCGAGATCTTTCGAAAAATCCTTGCTTGTGAGATCAAGCTGGCTGTCGGTGGAAAGGAAATCATTCGGGCTAAGCAGCTAGGGTTGCCAACTGTCCCGTATTAGCCGGGACATCCCGTATTTTGGGCTAAATTGGTTTGTCCCGTACGGGACTGCCCTCGTCCCATATTAGTAGGGTTGCCAACTTCCTCACAGCCAAATAAGGGACAAAGGGTGACGTAACCACTCCACACCCCACGTGACCTCACCCACGTGACGTCACCACCCTGCCGCCATTGGTGGAGCGGGAGCACCTGGCCGCTGGCTGGGTGAGGTCACGTGGGGCGCGGGGCGGTGACGTCACCCTTTGTCCCTTATTTGGGAGTGAGGAAGTTGGCAAGCCCATGTGCACCACACCCTCACTGCACTATTGCAGAAACATGGAAAGTGTAGTTTAGTTTAGTTTAGTTTATTGTCACGTCTACCGTCGTTACAGTGAAAAGCTTTTGTGGCGCGCTAACCAGACAGCGGACAGACGATACTTGATTACAATCGAGCCACCTACATCGTACAGACACGTGATAAAGGGAAGGTATGACAAAATGCTGGAGTAACTCAGCAGGTCAGGCGGCATCTAGGAGAGAGGGAATGGGTGACGTTTCGGGTCGAGACCCTTCTTCCGAAGAATGGCCTCGACCCGAAACGTCACCCATTCCCTCTCTCCGAGATGCTCCCTGACCTGCTGAGTTACTCCAGCATTTTGTGATATCTTCGATTTGTACCAGCATCCGCAGTTATTTTCCAACACGATAAAAGGAATATCGCTTAGTGCATGTTAATGTGGCATAGTTAGAAATGCTGTTGTTGGAGTGGAGATGGGATGGGCAGGTGGGACCACTGTCGCTGGGACATGTTGGCCGGTTGGGCCGAAGCACCTGCCTCCACGCTGTATGACTCTATGACCCTAAAGGTTTTAAAGAGTGGAGCGATTGTAACGTGTGATGGCGGATTCACCTCTGGGACCAGCATGCAGAGAATCGCCTGGCTTTGGGCGCGATCTTGGTGTACAGTGCACTATAGGGCCAGGTTGGTTTGAAAATAGAGGCACCAAGCCTAACCCAGCCTCCAGTGCCAGATGTACGCATTAGGCTCCAGATGGAGTCTTAAACCCACAGGTTTTTGAGCTAGAAGCGAGTGATATCACAATGACCAACCACAAATTGTTCAGTGCACAGTCAGCGATCCAGACAACCACGGGTGTGTCTGCAAGCCATTAGCAAGTGCATCCTGTGAGGGGTGTTTTGGTAAGTAATGGATTTCTGGTTGGGGAAGTAAGTAAACTTAGTGAGGGCAAAGGGTTAATGCAACATGGTAACTCATGTGGTTTTAGCAATTAGCAAACCAAACCCTTATTACGCAAAGCCACCATTAGCTCAGAGAGTTTAAAAAACAGTGTTCGCCTCCACGATCCTTGATATTTTCTGCTCATGCATCTTAACTGGAAACACATTGTTGGTCCTGCGGAACTCAATGATCGTGTTTCAAGCTTACATTTTTGTACATGAGGAAACTTTCTTGGACAAGCCAGAAGCCAAACCCTGCTTCACTGTAGCTGGATTTGAGATTAGCCAACGCTGCCATTAAGGCAAGAGTCCACCCCAAGCCTCTTCGCAGTTGGGAAATGAAATAACCAGATGTCTCCATGCTCAAAGTGAACACTGGGAAATGCCTGAAATAAAGTTTTCCGAATATTTCTTCGGGCATCCCCTGGGAAATACTGTCAACAAGAAAATCTGACCCAACACAATACATCATTTAAGAAAAACAAGGAACACTGTTTGACTTTCTACCAGCCCATTAACTGCTTGACTGCAGAACCTGGGAATGCTAGGATTTTACGTCAATTGGAGCTCAGTGTTCGAAGCGCACGCAAGTATGCTTCTGCAAAAGATCGTTACAGTGCAAAGCCACCACAGGACTGGGTTTTTACTCTGGATGAATGCCGTTTAACGTGAATAATGTGTTGCCAGTTTACATCCATAAAACACCACTAGACCACTTGTTCCTGCCAGCTTTGCTTGATTGTCCCTCCACATGGTCCCACTTGGAGTTGAGAGGTTAATCGACACTTCATTCACTCCTCCTACACGGCATTGCCTCCGGTTCTCTCATTGCCTGAGTCTTGGTTCTTGGTTCAATTCCCGCTCCAGACACTGCATCGTCCTTGAGAGGCCCTGTCTGCTCTCTCAGGAAGGTATGCTGTCACTATCTTAAAGAGCAAGGGAGGAATCCAGGGTAATAAGGCCTGTATAATAAAGCCTGTGTGTCCACAGTATATAAACTATTCCAACAGTACCTTCCAAACCCATGACCTCTGCCAGTAAGAAGCATGAGGACCATAGGAACTTGGGAGCACTGATACCTGCAGGTTCCCCTTCTAAGTCTTCGGCAAAATATCCATGCTCTTATGTTTTCACCAGGTCTAATTTCTGGAACGTGCTTCACAAAGCTTCTAGTCTAGTCTAGTTTAGTTTGGTTTAGTCTAGTTTAGTTTAGTTTAGTTTAGTTTAGTTTCGTCTCGTTTCGTTTCGTTTTGTTTGGTTTATTGTCACGTGGACTGAAGTACAGTGAAACGCTTTTTGTTGCATGCCAACCAGTCAGCAGAAAGACCATACATCATTACAATCGATCCATCTAAAGGGAATAATGTTTAGTGCAAGATAAAGCTTAGTAAAGTTTGATTAAAGGTGGTCTGAGGGTATGCAATTAGGTAGGTTGTAGTTTAGGAACGTTCTCAAGTTGTTTATAGGATGGATCAGTGGTGGGATTAGCTACTGGGAGAGGTTGGACAAACCTGGATTGTTTTCTCGAGCATGTCAGAGGGTGGGAGGAGACGATAGAAATATCTAAAATGATGGTCGGCAGAGATAGGATGGACAATCGGAACCTTGTGTCCCCAGTGGAAATGTCAAAGGCTAGAGGGAATAGCTTTAAGGTGAGACTAGACCAAGTGGACCCGTTGGGCCCAAACCTCTCCTGCATTGGTGCAGCACCTTTCCCTCCCCTCCCTCCACCCCCCACCCACCCTCCCTCCCTCCCTCCCCACTCCCTCCCTAGGAGATAGATTTAAACTTTAAAATGTGAATAACTTAAAAAATATAACACCGATTTCAATGAAACTTCCATTAGCACCAAAGGGACGACGGTGAGCCTAAAATTGTCGTGCTATCGTGTACCGCTTTGGCTGTAGTTCAGGAACAAACAAACAAACAAACGAGAGTTTTAGTTTATAGATGGACAAAGTTTAAAGGAGATGTGTGGGGCAAGTTATTGGAGGGTGGTGGGTTGGTGCCTGGAACGCACTGCTAGGGGTGGTAGTGGAGGCAGATACATTAGTTTATCTTGACATTATGGTCTAGTTTAGTTTAGTTTAGTTTATTGACATGTGTACCGAGGTATGGTGAAAAGCTTTTATTGCGTGCTAACCGATCAGTGGAAAGACTACACATGATTACAATCGAGCCATCCACAGATATATGATTAAGGGATTAAAGTTTAGTGTAAGATAAAGTGCAGTAAAGTCCTGTCAGCATTTTCCTGGACTTTATCTTACACTCAACGTTAGTGTACGAATTTGTGTGCTGAATGCTCTGTTCCTGTGCTGTACTTTTCTAAGCGGAGAAAGGGACTGCAGATGCTGGTTTATTCCGAAGATAGACACTTTATTCGGGTGTCAGAGGCATGGGGAGAAGGAAGGAGAATGGGGTGAGGAGGGACAGATAGATCAGCCATGATCTTTAGTCAGAGGGTAGTTAATCTGTGGAACTCATTGGCACAGAGGGCTGTGGAGGCCAAGTCAGTGGATATTTTTAAGGCAGAGATTGACACATTTTTGATTAGAACGGGTGTCAAGGGTCATGGGGAGAAGGCAGGAAAATGGGATTAGGAGGTCAGCCATGATTGAATGGCGGAGTAGACTCAATGGGCCGAATGGCCTAATTCTACTCCTATAACTTGTGAACTTGTGAGTGGCAGAGTAGACTTGATGGGCTGAATGGCCCAATTCTACTCCTATCTCTTATGATCTTTCGTAGCGAGACACTATGAAGACGTGACTTTTCTTTGTTCTACGTCCTAATGGCATTTAGGAAGCACCTCCATCAGAATCAGAATCAGAATTACCTTTATTGTCATCCAAAAAAAACAAGTCTTTTGGACGAGATTTCGTCACCCACAGTCCAACAGTAAGAGGAATAACATAAGCAATTACACAACCACAAACCAACACAAAACAAAACAAAAAAGAAACATCCATCACAGTGAGTCTCCTCCAGTCACCTCCTCACTGTGATGGAAGGCCAGAATGTCTTTTCTCTTCCCCTGCCGTCTTCTCCCGCGGTCAGGCTGTTGAAGTTGCCACGATCCAGGCCGCGCCGGACGGTGAAAGGCATTGGAAGGAGTCCAGCGGTTTAAGAAGGTGGCTCACCACCACCTTCTCAAGGGCAGGCAGGGATGGATACTAAATATTGGCCTCGCTGACTGTGTCCAAAGCAAATGAATAATGGAAGAAAGAACCTTCCCTTATCTCGGAAAGGCTGTCCCTCCTGCAGTCTGCCTTTCAAGCCCTAGGCTGGCGCTTAACCCCACGAGCTCTGGTCTCCTGCACTCCGAGCCTCAGTGGTATCATGCACGGTTGGCTCCTTAGGCCTTCACCTGTGTTCCTGCATAAACTAATCCCTGTGGGCGCTGCCAGGGAGAATAACATGTACCAGATCAGATTGGCACACATTGGCAAGCAATTTATCACTGTAGCTCAAAACGCTCCAAACAGGATAAAATTCATAGTGGCAAGGATTAATGAAAACAAATTCCTGTGTTTCTGGGGCCAAGTGGCTTAAATTTCTCTCTTCAGAAATATGGCTTGAATCACGAAACATCTGACTGTTATAAAGTGGAACGAGAATATTGGGTATAACATTCAGAATCCAGTTTTCAACAACACATTATCCCTTGTACAAACATAAAAATATTAAAGTGTAGATATATTATGCGCTGGTTAACACTGTCGAAGCTTTGATTCCGAGTGTGTAATCTCCTTCAGGACTGTTTATTCCAGTTTCCAAGTTGGCTCAAACCTTAACAACCACTTGTTGGAGCTTTTGGACCTATAGGCAAATAGGTCGCTACTTATAGAATATGTCTACGTCCATGAAGTATACGTCTTGTTGGGTCTCATTGTCTGTAACTCGTTTTCACCTAGCCCTCAGCTCACAATGGCCTGTTTCCTTTATCATCGTTACTTTTTTGCATATACTTTCGTTCATTTGTTCTATATCTCTATACCACCGTCCACATCTCTCGTTCCTCTTTCCCCTGACTCTCAGTCTGAAGAAGGGTCTCGACCCGAAACGTCACCTATCCCTTTCCTCCAGAGATGCTGTCTGACCCACTGAGTTACTCCAAGTTTTTGTGTCTAGCTTCTAAAAAAAAAAAAACTTTCAGAATTCATTATGTTGATCGGCACTAATGTGCAGGAAATGGAGGAATATGGATTACGTACAGGCAGAAGAGATTAGTTTAACCTGACATCATGGTTGTGCAAACCTTGTGGGTCAAGGGGCCTGGATAGAGTGGATGTGGGGAGGATGTTTTCACTGGTCTAGGACCAGAGGCCATAGCCTCAGAATTAAAGGATGTTCTTTTAGGAAGGAGATGAGGAGGAATTTCTTTTGTCAGAGGGTGGTGAGTCTGTGAAATCCATTGCCACAGAAGGCTGTGGAGGCCAAAGACAATGGATATTTTTTTAAGGCAGGATAGATAGAATCTTCATTAGTATGGGTGTCAGAGGTTATGGGGGGAAGCCAGGAGAATGGGTTTAAGAGGGAGAGATAGATCAGCCATGATTGAATGGCGGAGTAGACTTGATGGGCCGAATGGCCTAATCCTGCTCTTATCACTTATGAACATGTACTATTCCTGTAGAAACAAAGAGCCACTGACCAAGAGCTGATAAATGTGATAACTATCAATGGGTGCTCGATGCTTGGCATGGATAGTTTTAGGGTAGTTTATTATTGCCATGTGTACCGAGGTACAGTGAAAAGCTTTTGCTTGTGTGATATCATGTCAAAGAAAAGATTATACATGATTAAAATCAAGCTGTCCACAATGTACAGATACAGGGTACAGCGTTTAGTGCAAGATAAAGTCCAATTAAAGATAGTTCAATGATCTTGTGGAGGTAGATGTGAGTTCAGTCCGGCACTCTGGCTGATGAGAGGACCATTCAGTTGCCTGATAACAGCGAGGAAGAAACTGTCCCTGAATGTGGTGGTATGCGTTTTCAAACTTCTGTACCTCTTGCCTGATGGGAGAGGGGAGAAGAGGGAGTGACCGGGGTGAGACTGGTCCTTGATTAGGCTGGTGGCCTTACCAAGGCAGTATGGAGTGTGGATGGAGTCAATGGAAGGGAGGTTGGTTTGCGTGATGGTTTGAGCTGCCATAACAACTTTCTAGACTCTCTTGCGGTCGTGGATGGAGCTGTTCCCATATAGAGGGTTGAAGGGCCTGCTTCTGTGCTTTTGATTCTATGACATTTACAAACCACTGCTAGTAATAAAATTCACAACTACTTTTCCGCAATTCTGTACGCAGCTCTGTTCATCCTTCAATTTAAATAGGGCCTTGATTTGACCACAGAATACACATTTATATGATGAAGGAACCAGATAGGTTTGCCAACTTCCTCACTCCCAAATAAGGGACAAAGGATGACGTCACAGCCCCGCACCCCACGTGACCTCACCCAGCCAGCGGCCACGTGCACCCGCTCCAGGAACGGCGGCCGCCCGGGCCGGGAGGCGGGTTGCAATGCAACCTCCGTTAGGCGGAGCCCGGGCCTTCGGGCCTACACTGTCCGGGACTACAGCGGTCCCCGGGCTACAGTGTCCAGGCCTACAGTGTCCAGACATAGTGTCCGGGCCTAAAGCGCCGTCCGAGCCTAATACGGGACAAGGGCGGTCCCGTACGGGACAAACCAATTTAGTCCAAAATACGGAACTAATGCGGGACAGTTGGCAACCCTAGATCCAGAGGTGAAATGAGAAGAAAACTTTCATGCAGTGAATTGCTATGGTCAATGGTCTTAAATGGCGTGACAAACAGATTCAGTAGACATTTTCTAAACAGATGTGGAAGCAGCGAGGAGGATGAATTGCATTGTTCTTTCAAAGAGCTGGCACAGCCAGGAGGGACCAAATGGCCTTCATAATTGCTAGAAGATTGAGTTATTGCGTAGAATCTGTGCCACAGCCTGCAGAGTGTTTATGAGCAGAGACACCAGGGAGCATTGTATCTCAAAGCAAGGTAACGTAGCCAGATCCTACATACAGTGTCAGTTTGCAAACAAAGAACTCAGTACATTAAGGCAAATTGCAGCAAATGATCAGTTTGGCTGCCCACTGGGAGATGTGTAGGATGGAGTTCTGTTGTAGGGAGTTCCGCCTAACACGGGGGCTGAAATTAAACACAAAACTCACGCAAGCACTTTGCACAAATATTCCGGGAGAAAAAGATTGAAGTGTGGGGATTTGCCCGGCGTTCGGTCTGATAGGTGGTAATAACCCCGTATAATTACTCAGGTACAAAACTAATTGGAAATATTGCAAATGTCAAGCAAAACTGGCATTTAAGCACAAATTCTGCGATGTTAATTGCTGAACAGGTGCGAGTTCGAATCTAAATGAGGGACATGATTAGACGAGCCCACAGAACAAATGTGGCCTGTGATTGAGTCAACTACATAAATTATTTAGCAATCTAGGCGACCAGTAAAGGTCATGTTGATTTAACCTTTTGTTTGTGACAGGAAGTTAAATATAGATATGTCAACGCGGAGCACCACCACCCCACACCCCTCCCTCCTCCCTCCCTCCCTCCCTCCCTCCCACCTTCCTACACCCCACCCTCCTCCCCACACCCCTCCCTCCTCCCGCCTCCCCACACCCTTCCCTCCCTCCTCCCGCCACCCGCCTCCCCGCACCCCGCCCTCCTCCCGCCACCCCTCCCTCCACCTCCCTCCTTCCCTCCCGTCACCCAACAGTGGGTCAGGCACCATCTCTGGAGAAAAAGGATGGGTGACGTTTTGGGTCGGGACCCTTCTTCAGACTGAAAGTATTGGGGTGGGGTGGGTGGGCGTTTTGAGGGGGTGGGGGGGGGGGGTGGTCTGAAGAGCTGGAGGCAAGAAAAATCTGGGGGCAGCCACAAATGATCTCAGAGAAGGCGATGCCTGGTAAACCCATTATTGGCCGGAGAAAGTGTGATCTAACGTCAATTGACATTCCCCACGTGTACCCCTCCCCCCTCTCTCCTTGTCCCCTTCCTCCACCCTAGTCATTTTATGAGTTCCATAATTCTCCACGTTCCATCTTGAGATCACACCTATCCTAGTCAATTAAGGGCTTACCAGGCATCGCCCTACCTGAGGTCATTTTGTGGCTGGCATATATTGGTCCTGGTTTTTTATCGCCTCCAGCTCTTCACCAACCTCCCCCCCCCCCCCCCCCCACTTCCTTTGCCCCACCAACACCAGTGTCTTTTTAACACAATTTCCGATACACAAGGTTTCTTAGGAATGCTTCTATCCTGTTAAGGCCGAACGTCCCATAAATAACTATTCATTCTCGATCAGTAATATTTTATTTTGGTTTAGTTTGGTTTTGAGATTCAGCGTGGAAACAGGCCCTTCGGCCCACCGAGTCCGTGCCGACCAGCAACCCCCTGCACATTTACACAATCCTACACACACCAGGGACAATTTGCAATTGTACAAAGCCAATCAAACCTACAAACCTGCACATCTTTGGAGTGTGGGAGGAAACCGGAGATCCCGGAGAAAACCCACGCAGGTCACGGAGAGAACGTACAAACTCTGCACAGACAGTGGCTCATAGTCAGAATCGAAACTGGGTGTCTGGCGCTGTGAGGCAGCAAATCTATCGCTGCGTCACCGTGCCGCCCACTATATCCGTCCACTCGCTTCTGTTGTGTTAAGACAGAACTACCTACAATAACTGTTCTTCCCCGATCAGTGCTGCCGATTTGGAGTCAGTTCTAGGCAGAATACTGGGTATTTATTACAAATGGTCCTCTTCAAAAATAATGCCTGGGAGCTTTGCTGTGCACTTGAAAGGGGCTGAAAAGGGTTGAGTTTAACATCTCATCAGAGAGCTGACTCCTCTGACACTGCAGCACCATAGGTAGCTAGCAATGTAGTTGTTCACCATTATGATTCAGCAACTTCTAGCTCAGCTGGTGATAGCGGGAGGCATCGACTGAGAAAAGGATTCAGCCATCATTGCGATACCTTTCATAAAAACATAGAAACACAGAAAATAGGTGCAGGAATAGGCCATTCGGCCCTTCGAGCTGGCGCCGCCATTCAATATGATCATGGCTGATCATCCAAATCAGTACCCCGTTCCTGCTTTCTCCCCATATCCCTTGATTCCGTTAGCCCTAAGAGCTAAATCTAACTCTCTCCTGAATACATCCAGTGAATTGGGCCTCCGCTGCCTTCTGTGGCAGAGAATTCCACAGATTCACAACTTTCTGGGTGAAAAGATTTTCCTCATCTCGGTCCTAAATGGCCTACCCCTTATTTTTAAACTGTGACCTCTGGTTCTGGACTCTTCCACATCGGAAACATTTCTACTGCATCTAGCCTGTCCAATCCCTTAAGAATTTTATATTTTTTTATAAAATCCCCTCTCATTCTTCTAAATTCCAGTGAATATGAGCCCAGTCGATATCCAAACAAATTAGGGGAGAGATTTAAAAAGGACCTCAGGGTTATCTGTACTTGGAACGACCGCCAGAGAAACCTATAGAAGAGGATATAATTATGACTTTCAGAAGACATGTTCGACAGGTATATGGATAAGAAGGCTTTAGAGGGATGTGGGCCAAATGCAGGCAAAACGATCAGTCACGCTGGCGCAGCGGTAGAGTTACTATCTTACAGCGCCAGAGTCCCGGGTTCAATCCTGACTACGGGTGCTGTCCTGTACGGAGTTTGTACGTTCTCCCCGTGACCCCCGTGGGTTTTCTCCGGGTGCTGCTGTTTCCTCCCACACTCAAAAGACGTTCAGGTTTGCAGGTTAATTGGCTTCGGTAAAAATAATAAATTGTCGCTAGTGTGTGTAGGATGGTCCTAGTGCATGTGGATCGCTGGTCGGCGCGGACTCGGTGGGCCCGAACGGGCCTGTTTCCGTTCTGTATCTCTAAACTAAACTAAATGGGACTAGCCCAGAATGCCAACTTGGTTAGCATGGACAAGGTGGGCCGAATGGTCTGTTTCCTGCTTTGTGGCTCAATAACTCTCTACGTTGCTGTCAATTCTCGACTTAGCTTACACGAGAAGGGGGGGGGGGGGGGGGGGGGGGATAAATAAGTATGGGTGGGTGAAGCATGGTGTGGAGGTCGATCAGAGTGAGATGGACCTTGGAATCCTCTCTGGCTGAAGGATTGGAAAGGGGTCAATCCAAGATGGAATCTTCTCATTCCTTTTTCCAAAATTGGGAAGTGCAAAAAAGGAAATTTGGGAGCCAGAACTGCAAAGACTAAAGACAAAGAAGTAGGAGCTGCAATAACTCTGCAAGAGTTGTAATATTTCTTCTCGTGGAAGGAAGCAATTGTTTTTGAGATAGCAAAAGGAAGACTTTTGAGAAGTTGCCAAGGCTGGGGATGTTTTAGTTTTGAGCAGAGATTGGCCCACAACTGGGCTTGTTTGTTTTCTTTGGAGCAGAGGAAGCCGAGGGGAGATTTAATTGAGTAATAAATTATAAGGGGTATGAAAAGAGAGGATTCCTCTCTTTCCCCTGGAGATCACTAACAAGAGGGCACAGATTTAAAATAATTGGTCGGAGGATTAGATGGGATGTGAAGAGAAATGTTTGCACCCCAGGGGGAGGTTGGAGGGCTGGAAGTCGCTGCCTGAAAGGGTGGTGGAGGCAGAAATGTTCCATCTCATTTTAAAACATGCCTGGGAGGGCTTTTGGACAGCTGTAAGCTGCAAGGCTGGGGAACGAAGGGTGGAAAATGGGATGAGGGTGGATTGCTCCTTGTCAGCGTGGACATGATGGCCGAATGGCCTCCGCCTGCGCGGTCCATTTCTTGGAAGGGTCCCCAACCCGAAACGTTGCCAGCCTTGTCCTCCAGAGAAGCTGCCTGACCCCACGGAGTTCCTCCAGCACTTTGTCTTTTTACTCAAGATTCCAGCATCTGCGGTTCCTGGTGCCTTCATTTCTAAGGTGGCGTACGACCCTTCGGTCTATGTTCTGAATGAGGATGAGTCTATTGGGATGATACATGATTTTGTCCACATAGCCCATGTGATAAAATACTTTGGTGCTGATAATTGAGTGTGTTGACTTGGAGAAGTGGTTTCCTCTTGTGTGGGGGGGGGGGCAGGTGTCAAGGGTTTTCATGGAAGAAACTATTAAATTGTTATCCTTTACATGTGACTCCAGGCCTCCTAATGTCGTTTACTCCTGACTCCTGTCTCCCTAAATCCAGTGCCAGTGACAATAATTAGTGGTCTTGCCACCAGTCCTATGAGCAGTGATGCAAAGAAAATGTCTCTAGAGCATGATAACTTTCTCCGTTGTCCTGGTTTATCAGCGCTCGCTCCGGGAATATCAGAATATTATCCCCTTCACCACGGTGCCCCGATGAACCTCACAACATAGAAACCCTTCCCTCATTAACGTTCTACCATCTAATACCATCGAGTCTGCCTCGATTTTTGCCCCTGGAGAGAATCTTTTTTTTTAAGCGATACAATGCAGAAACTGGACTTTTCGGCCAACCGAGTCCGCACCGACCAGCAATCCCCGCACATTAACACTATCCTACACACACACACACACACACACACACACACACACACACACACACACACCACTAGGGACAATTTTACATTTACCAAGCCAATTAGCCTACAAACCTGTACGTCTTTGGAGTGCGGGAGGAATGCGAAGATCTCTGAGAAAACCCACGCAGGTCACGGGGGGAACGTACAAACTCCGTACGGACAAGCACCCCGTTGTCAGGATCGAACACGGGTCTCTGGCGCTGCAAGAGCTGTAAGGCAGCAAAACGACCCCCGTGACATGATGGGCCGAATGGCGCCACCGTGCACACCCTTCCTAGTCTTAAATTTGCTCCTAACATTCCTAAGCAAACCATTCCAGATAGTTTCCATCACTGACATTATCCCTGTTCTTCCTTCAACGTGTAAAAAAATAGATTGTTGCTCACTTGAAATACAAACGAGTGAACTAGGAGATAAATGGGGTGAACAGCTTTAAATACCTGGGAGTCCACATCACAGAGGATCTGACATGGACAACACACATTGCTGCACTGGTGAGTAAGGCAAGGCACCGCCTTTACCACCTCAGACAGCTGAGGAAATTCAGAGTCTCTCTGAGGATCCTTCAGTGCTTCTACTCTGGGGCTGTAGAAAGCATCTTGTCCGGCAACATCTTAATCTGGTTTGGGAACAGCTCTGCCCAGGACAGGAAGGCTCTGCGGAGAGTAGTGCGTTCGGCTGAACGCTCTATGGGAACTACACTCGCCCCCCTGCAGGACCTATACATCAGGAGGTGCAGATCCAGAGCCAGCAACATTATGGGGGACCCCTACCACCCCAGCAACGGACTGTTCCAGCTGCTACGGTCAGGCAAACGCCTCCGCTGTCACGCTGTGAAAACAGAGAGGATGAGACGGAGTTTCTTCCCACAGGTCATCAGGACTGTTAACTCTTATATCACCAGGGACTAATTTACTGTATTAATTTATTGTCTTTTAAAAAAGAAAAATTCTATTCTGTTTTGTAGTTTAGCACAATCCGCAGGCATTACCACTTTCATTTCACTGCACATCTTGTATGTGTATGTGACAAATAAAGTGGACTTGACTTGACAACAGACAGACAACACAATGTAAAAAAAGGCTGTGTATTTAGAACTGTTATTGTCAATACCTGAATGATACTAATGTCTTCGTTGCAATTCACTCAATGGATCTCAAGTGTAGGAACTGCAGATGCAGGCTTATACTGAAGATAGACATAAAATGCTGGAATGACTCAGCGGGATAGGCAGCATCTCTGGATAGAAGGAATGGGTGATGTTTCGGGTCGGGACCCTTCTTCAGACTTGAAACGTCACCCATTCCTTCTCTCCAGAGATGCTGCCTGTCCCGCTGAGTTACTCCAGCATTTTGTGTCTATCTACAATGGATCTCTAGTTCCTTGTTCAATGCCATTTGTTCTTACTTATTGCGTAGTTTATTCACATAGTTTTGCGCAGTTTTAGTGAGGATGGTGAGAATGTGGTTGGATTTGAGAACTGAACCTTCACTGTTCACTGGGACAAAATCTATGCAGATACAGTGTGGGAACTGGCCATTCGGCCCGCCCAGTCCGAGCTGACCAGCGACCACCTTGTACACTTAGCAGTATCCTATACACTAGGGCCAATTTTACAATTTACCGAAGTCAATTAACCTACAGACCTGTACGGCTTTGGAAATGGGGGAGGAAACCGGAGTACCCGGAGAAAGCCACAGGGAAAACGTACAAACTCCGTACAGACAGCACCCGTAGTCAGGATCGAAGTAGGGTCTCTGGCACTGTAAGGCAGCGCCACTCATAAGTTTTAGGAGCAGAGTAAGGCCATTCGGCCCATCAAGTCCACTCCGCCATTTAATCATGGCTGATCTGTCTCTCCCTTGGCCACTGTGCTGGATGGAGTTCGCTCCCCAGTAGCTCCGTGGGAGCGGCTTCACAAAGGAGGGCTACAGTGGCTCAAGAAGAAGCCTCTCCTCCACCATCTTCTCACGGGCAATTATGGGGCGGGCGGTAAATCTGGCCCCATCCAGCAAATTATTTAAAAAGAAGAACAAAACTCCAAAGTGCTTCGTCGGGTGTTAAGCGTCCTGGGATGTCCTGAGGTTTCGAATGCTGAGATGTAAATTCAACACTTGCTTTATCGGGAGCGTATCAGTGGTGGGGCTTGCTGTCAGTGCAATGACTCGCTGGAGGAGTGAGATGAAGAGGCTGTCAGGAGTGATCGTGTTTGATGTTCAGGCTCTCTGCCTCTCTTTCTCTCGCTGTCTGTCAGCCTTACTGCTGCCACCAGGGAGCTGTTGAAGCTCAGGTTTCAGTGTGTCTGCTTTAACCAGATCCCTCGGTGACTCACTCTCACAAGGCTGCCTGCAAAATGAAAGGCTTGCAGAGAATCTTCACTGAGCTAACAGTTTTGCACAGTTTAAGGCTCTTTATTTCAGGCAGGGGTTCCCATCCTCTTTGCTCCCACGATAAATGAAGAGGCTCCGATGTGCACCCCACCAAAAAACAGAGGCCTTGCCAGTGTCAAGGGCCATAGTGCGCATACATACAATCACACATGCACACATGCACACAATCACAGATACGCGCACACATGCACACGCACACACACACGCACACAATCACAGATACGCGCACACGCGTACACACGCACACGCGTACACACACACACACACGCATACAATCACATATATACACGCACGCAAACATGCACACATGCACACAATCACAGATACGCGCACACATGCGCACGTGCACACACGCACGCGCGTTCACACACACACGCACATGCACACATTCACAGATATATACACGCACACGCACACATGCATGCAATCACAGATATGCACACACGCACCTACGTGCAATCACAGATACATACACATGCACACGATCACAGATACGTGCACATGCGAACACACGCACACATGCACACAATCACAGATACGCACACACGTGCAATCACAGATACATGCACATGCACACAATCACAGATACGCGCACACGCGTACACACGCACACAATCACAGATACGCACACACGTGCAATCACAGATACATGCACATGCACACAATCACAGATACGCGCACACGCGTACACACGCACACAATCACAGATACGCACACACGTGCAATCACAGATACATGCACATGCACACAATCACAGATACGCGTACACACGCACATATGCACACAATCACAGATACGCGCACACACACTCGTACACACACACACACGCACACACACGCACACAATCACAGATATACACACACATGCACACACGCACACAATCACAGATATATACACACACATGCACACACGCACACACGCGCACAATCACAGTTACACACACGCGCAATCACAGATACATACATACGCACACATGCACACACACACGCGCAATCAGATACACACACATGCACGCGCAATCACAGATACACATATGTACACACATGCACACATTCGCACTGAGTTTCTGAGAGTGCCTCTGCCTTGCCAAGCTGACACCCCTCCTCAAAGGGCAACTGCTTTTATTTCTACGATTTATTCATTCCCAGCATTAGTCTACGAATCCCCAAAGCCTTGGGCCACCTCATGTGGAACTTTATCAAATGCCCCTCGATTATCTAACTTGGCTGCTGAATGGTTGGGCCCCACACCACCTCCTGCCTGATCAGGCTCTCAGGGTAAGTACCTCCCCACCTACATCTGAGACACCTGACACATCCTTCAATTCTTCATTAACGTTCAATTTTGAGTCGCCCATTGCCTTATCTTTACCATGGATGTCCAGTGCCTCTGCACCTCCATCTCTAATCAGGAAGGTCTGAAGGCTCCTGAAGGCTAACCAGGAGGGTCTGAGGAGGGGTCTCGACCCAAAACGTCACCCATTCCTTCTCTCCAGAGATGTTGCCTGCCCCGCTGAGTTACCCCAGCTTTTTGTGTCGATCTTTGTGTCTAAAGGCTCAGTGGTTCTTCCTCGAACAGAGGCCCAAACAATTTAGTTTATAATTTTTTAGAGATACAGAGTGGAAACAGGTCCTTCAGCCCACTGAGTCCATGCCGACCGGCGATCACCAGTTCACCAGTTCTATTCTATACACTAGGGCCAATTAACCTACAAACCTGCACGTCATTGGAACGTGGGAGGACACACATAGCACCCGGAGACTATCCACGCGATCACGTGGAGAACGTACAGACTCCGTACAGATAGCACTCGCAGTCAGGATTGAACCCGGGTCTCTGGCGTCGTAAGGAAGCAACTCTGCCACTGTGCCACTATTTCCCTCCTCCATCTTGTCCTCACCCTCAACAGCATCCCTTTCGACTCCTCTCACTTTATCCAAGGTAGTCACCTGTCCATGTTCTCCAGGGATGCTGCCTGACCCACTGAGTCACTCCGGCACTTTGTGTCTCTCCTAGGTAAACCGGCACCTGCAGTTCCTTGTTTCTATACCTCCTGCTACATCGGGCCCATAGGGTAATGCCAGTGTGTGGATCGTGATTGTGGCTGAACTGTGATTTCTCTCCCAGTTCAATAGCCTGCCTATATTGACCACGCTGGCACCTGGAGAGAACCCACGCAGGTCACGGGGAGAACGTACAAAGTCC